>NW_009221948.1:0-24817 GCF_000690835.1 Fulmarus glacialis
GGGCCGGGGGCGTAGCCGTGCAAAGGCCTCGGCTTGCTTTTGTCTGAAATACCTCCAAAAACAAACCCCACGTATTTCCATTGCTTTAAGAGGGCCTTTTTATCAGAAGATCCCGCCTGTGGCTCACTTACGTGGAAGGACTGAGCGCGGAGGAAAGCCAGGGTATGAACCGGGCGCCCCGCAGTCTCCCGGCGAGAGGAGAGCGTACCCCTTCGCCCGCTCCCCTCAGCGCAGTTCCCGCCCCTGGCCCTGGCCGGCTGCCAGGGCAGGTGAGGGCGCGGCCCCTGTCACCACCTGTCAGGCACCACTGACTTACAGAGCGTCTCGAAAGCATTTTCAAAGGTGCTAAGCACGGTATGAAACATGAAATACAGTTGAGTCATGTAATGCCTCAGCAAAACACGGTTCTCCAAGCGTGTAGTGTTAAGAACAGTTCGTTTCTTTCCTATTTGAATTACTCAAACAAATGGAAACGCAAGCACAGCAGGACAGATGCATAGCAAAACTGTTAGCTCTCTTGTGGCTCTGGCAACTAGTTATTGGCTCGGCTCCAGTTCAGTATTGCTGTCATTATCCCATTGCATTTTGGTGCAAGCATTTATCACATTAGGACAAGCAACTGCTCCTGCATCTCATCTGTCTGGACGCATTCTAATGGAAAACGCACCAGAATCCTGCAAATTCCAGAATGGCCTGAATGCTGCTTCTTTGGCTCCTGTGAACCCAGGAGAAATACTGTAGGAACCAGATCGAATTTCTGATCCTTGTTTGATCTGAAATTTGCAATTGTAGTATTAGTTGGTGTTTAGTAGTTCTTTTAGTGTAACATGAGCATGTAGTCTACTTGCACATGTCTTTAACTTTGTATTGTCACTTCAAGGCCTCAGCATCTATCTGGATTGGAGATCATTCGAGATCTATGTGAGGGGAAGCTGGAAGGCGGAGAAATTGGCTCCACAGAAATAACCTTCACTCCTGGGAAGATCAAAGGTGGAACCCACATAGCAGATACAAAAACAGCAGGGTATGTCTTTGTACACGGATAACGACTGACCAGTAACTGCTCTTAACTGCTTTTGGTAACTTTAAAATTATGACAGAAGAAGTTTTGGTAACTTTGGCAAAAAAGGGGGGGGGAAAAAAGAACATTAATACATGGGTAATGAGCCACAATCTGTGCTGCCTGAGCCAGATATATGTGACCAAAGAACCTTTAGAGTAGGCAGGATATAAATGAATAAAGTACATGCAAGTGTAATAGTTTTAAAATTATAATTGATATATAAGTTGAACACTTGATTAATGTTAAGCAAAAACCAGCTGCCTATGTATTTAAAATTTTATCCATTATTTTCTCACACTAGTACATTACATATCAGGTCAAATGCATCAAATTAGGTAAGTATCTCAAATTCGTGAGATCGGAAATAATCCTCATCATCTAATAAAGTAAATTTTGAGATTTTACTTACGCAGGTAACGTTACAATATGGGATACTAGTCTTTTGGAACTGGGAACATATTCTATCCACAGTTCTTTGTGTCTGTGTTTCTTCTATCCTGTATTTTTGTGTTGGGTCCTTTGTTCCTGGAATCTGTTGCAAAACCGAGTAAATGGGTGTAGCTATGGAAGGCTGATGTGAACAGTTGTTTGGAAGCATAAGCCAGGTTAGGCATAAGTTAAAGTTTCCTTTAAGTTAAGAGAAATATTTTTCTGAACTGCAGGAGTATAAACAACCAAGCTGATGCCTTTTACTTAACGCAGAAAGGTTTGAGTAAGCAACAATGCAGCAGAATTAGTAATTAAGCACAAGCAAAAAAAAAAAAAAGAGAAGCAGTATGGTTCACAAACATTTGGAAGTTATTTAAAAAAACAAAACTATGTTTTCTTCAGTTCAGTGGTGATTACTGTTTTCACAGTTCAAAATGATGTTTGAAACCCCTGTGAGATAACTGTTTTGTTTTGCTGAACAAACTTACTTTTGGAAAATTTATTTGGGAAGTTTTTTATTATCTATGAAATGTGGAGAGAGTCAATGATAGGGGAATCTTGCATCTAAAAGCATATTTTCTATGGCCCTGAATTTTCTTGTGTGGGATGCTGACCAGCTTCTAAGCAATTTTTTAGTTTTCTAAATATTTTGTTATTAAATAAGTATTAACATATTAATATTGCTGCCTAAGCCTTTTCTGCTTTTATCATCTGCTAGCTAAACATACAGTTTTCACAGTCCCATTGCTGTACTAAGCAAGCTACATTACCTTTATTTCAAACAGGAATATTAAAGACAGAATTATTGTGAAACAAAAACCTTCATATTTAGGCTTGCTAAGGACATGAAGTTTTAAATTACTATTTTTTAAGACTAATAAGTTTACTTCATAGATAATGTTCAAAATCAAATACGTAAATGCTCTGGAAAGTCATTTGCCTTTGATATGTAATGATTCTATGGAATTCTATGGATTATGACTGCACAACATTTGAGTATCTTGTGATTGCTTTTAGGAGTGTGTGTTTACTGATGCAGGTAGCAATGCCGTGTGTGCTGTTTGCTGCTTCCCCATCAGAACTTCATTTAAAAGGTGGGACTAATGCTGAGATGGCTCCTCAGATAGACTACACAGTCATGGTAGGGAAAAATTTCTTTGGCTTGGTGCATCTTTCATGCATATGTATGCAATGTAACTACTGTATTTCTGTTGCTCTTACTGCAAGTTTATTTGTAATTATGGAATAAGGCATGGGAATATAACACATTAGTGTACTGTATGTAGAGAGCAACCAGTTTCACGGAATTCCCTGAAACAGCAACTAGTCTGTTTACTTTTAATTTCTAAAGCAAATTTCACTTAAAATATATTCTTTATTCTACAAGTGCTGTGAATTGTTAAGAATTTCTCTTCTTCTTTCCATTAGAAAATCCTTTTACACAAAGTGTAATTCAGAATGAAGTATCAGGAATGTCAAATAAGTTGTATGGATGAGACTGACTATCCTTTTTGTTTGTAATGTAACTGAAATTTTTGTGTTGAAACTTCTTTTTTTTTTTTTGGAAGACTGCATAAAATAGTGGGAAATTAAAAATGCAAAATAGATTCACTCTGTGTTTTTATGTATGCTTGTTTTTCAGGTTTTCAAGCCAATAGTTGAAAAGTTCAATTTCACGTTTAATTGTGACATAAAAAAGCGGTGAGTTATGGAGACATGTGGCAGAGGCAGGCCTTACTGAACCAGTGTTGAGCACAGAGGCACACACACAAGGTGCCCTCAACCAAGCTGAGGATGAATTTATAATACATTAACTGATCTGCATTAGCTGCCCCTGTGTGTACTGTCACCATACGATGAATGTGATATGGTTCTCTCCTGTCTTTTTTTTCATTGCTGGGTCTTCAGCTGCTGTTTAATGTTTCCCCTATGGGCTACCCCTGAGGGAAGCGCATGCTGAACAGGCGGTATGTTACTGAGCTTTTTCTAAGATGCCAGTTATGTTGGTTTAGGTAGTTAATAAAATGTGTGTTATGAGGTAATACTGTTAGAGAACCTAATTCTATTATAAAGATTTCTAAGGCACACATCAAGAAAATTCATATGAACAGTAACAGAGAACATAAAAATGTATAATGAAATATATGAAGAGCCTTCTGGCTCTTTTCTTGGTTTCCTTGTGATCTTTGCATTTATTTATATCTGATTACTGCTTCTAAATAGGGGCTACTATCCTCAGGGAGGTGGTGAAGTTGTAGTCCAGATGTCACCAGTCAAAGAGTTGAGCCCAATAAACTTAACAGAACGTGGCACAGTGACAAAGATATATGGAAGAGCATTTGTTGCTGGAGCGCTGCCTATAAAAGTAAGTGCTGATAATAGATCTGGTAGTATCCGACTTCATATACCTATATAAAATTGCATGTAATCTGCTTAACATACCTCTACTGTTCCTGTATTCTGCAGTCCTTCACATACAAACTAAGTAGCCTTATTAAATATTTTCAATTATTCAGGCTGTAGAATAGAATTTTGGACATTTCTAAAATGCGTTTATTGCATAGCAATATGGTAGCAGCTAAAACAGGAAATGAGAACAGTATCCTTGATATCCTTCATATGACTGTTCAAAAGTCTTTAGCATATATTGAGGGGTATCTTGTATCTGATTTACGTATCATTCGTATTTACATGGATTATTTTAAATCTGAAATCATGGCCCTCATTCATAGATTTATGGGTAAACTATGGTACACTGTAATAAGCAGAGGTCAGACTACATCAAATTTTTCAACCATTGCTAAGGGTATTAGACAGAACAAGTTAAGGATAGGTTTAGCCAAAGGTAAAACACAGAGAAATTTGCTTCTTTGTACCCCCTTCTTTCTATTATTCCTATCCTGTCTGTGTTTACAGAGAATGAGTGGTGGGATCTCCTTAAAGCTCCTTCTCACACACTAGGCTAGGAATTAGTAGAGGAAGGAAGAGGAGAAACTGAGTTACTTTTTGAAGAGCTGTGGACTGCTGGTTTTGGTCTTAAAATCTCCAAACCTATGAATATTGGCTATGATTGGATCACAAGGATAGGATCAGCTTCATCTGCCCGCACCTGCCTGTGATTTAAAATTGTTATTTTATGTATTATGTCTTATACAGTATATCCTGTACATAATAATTGTGGGGTAGTTGGTTTTTGGTTTTGTTTTTGTTTTTTTTACAATCTGATGTCTTGAGATAATCAAGACTAAAATCAAATCTTTCTCCCTATAAATGGAGAAAAGTTCTTGAATTTCTATTGATACTGAAGCTTCTACATACATCACTATGATTGTCATTTGTTCAGCATTTAATGTTACCTTAATTTCGTGGGAAAATTCTTGGAGGAGATGATGTTCAGTGCTTGCTTGTAGGGATTTTATAACAATACTTTGTTTTTCTAGTTAACAAAGTAGCCCCTTTATTCAGGGATTCACTGTAATAACTAGACTTAGGAGGAAAAAGTATTACTATAGTTACATAATTTAATTAATGTTTTTACCTCTTATCTTGTTAGCTGGCAAAAGACATGTCAGCAGCAGCAGTGAGATGCATCAGAAAAGAAATCAGAGATCTTTACATTAACATTCAGCCTCTTCGAGAACCTGATGATCAAGCCTTTGGGACTGGAAGTGGAATAATGTAAGATGAGCCCAAACTTTCTATGGATACCTGTTAACCTTGCTGGTTGATTAGCTAGATCTTGATTACCTATCCGATAAATAAAGTGTAATGTGAGTGATTTTGTTCTTAACATTGATTCTGTTTTTTCTGCTTAGCATTGTGGCAGAGACTTCAACAGGTTGTTTGTTAGCTGGGTCATCACTTGGCAAGAGAGGTAAGAGTTCTATGAAGTATACCTCTTTCAGATTTAACTTAATATGCTATTACCAAGTAGGAATCTGGAGTATAATCTATTCAAAGATCTGATGCTTTGAGTGTTGCATTTTAAAATGGATGTTGTTTAATAATAAAGGACAGTGGAAATGAGCAGATTTTAAATGTAGTAAATGGAATCTTACACTTTGTACTAAACTGCTTCTGCATAGTGACAAAAATTACAAAATTATTAAACTCGCCTTTTATCAGAATGGATTGTTAAGGATCACTGAGCTGAAAATACTTCTGGACTTTAAGAACATACAGTCTTTGTGGTCTACCTGTGACGTTTTTGTTCAACAGTGAATCTAAATGTGTATCTAGATCAAAAGAAATAGAAGTGATTTTGGTTTTAAATGGTTTGAATAAAATGTTTCTCTGACTAAGTGGGACTACTTTCTTTCCACTACTTAGGAAGTATGAACTGTATGTCCTCATAAGATGGGAGGGGGTTTTTAAGCAGACGTTTGAGGCAAGAGTATGGAAATAAGGTTTAAAAAGTTGATCATTTCTTGATTTTTTTTTTTTTTTTTCCTTCTGTATTTTTAAATAATAATTGGCAGCATCCTAATCTCCTGAATTTCTCTGTTAGGAAAGAATTCTGACAAGGTTGGCATTGAAGCAGCTGAGATACTGCTTAGGAATCTTAAACATGGTGGAACTGTGGATGATTCTCTGCAAGACCAAGTAAGGCTCCTGTATGTGTTTATGTGAAGTTGAAGTAGCAAGAACATGCATGTATGTATTACTTGTAAAGAATATAAATCTGAACAGGGAAAGAATGAGATGTAGATTTCAAAGTTAGACTGTATCTCCATGGGTAGGCGTGGCTTTACATAATTATTTGATAATTAGAAGCTTAGGAGGTTTCCTTAGGATGTGGTCACAACATCACTAGGATTAGCAAATTACGTACAGTTCTCAGGAACGACAGATATGCTCCTGGCTTTGCACCAACACCCTTAAATTTTCCCTTCCTGTACATCTTAGTAGGCATGGAAGAAAGAGGTAGGAATTTGCTTCTATTTGGTACTCCATGTAGTAGAGTAAAAATAGCTCCCTGGTTACATACTAAGAATGATACTAAGTAAATCTATTGGAGAACAGAATATCTAGGAGGTGCTCCCGTTTGTCTTGCTCACCTAATTTCATTTTAGAATGAAGACCCTCTACTGTCTTATTTTCAATAATGCAGCCTGATAGAATCTTGGGCTGTTCTAGATAGGATGACGTTACCTCTTAGCTGTAGACACCTGGCCACACATTGCTATTATGTAGTATAATAGAAAGTATTTAGGTCTTGGACTCATCCTACTTTTTCCAAAGCATGCCACAGCTAGATTCAGTGTGTATGGGAACTGCTCAGAGTTATATCACACTTTACAGAGTACTTGTCATGGTGATGTTTGTAAATCAAAACAGATTTTTTTAAATATGTGTCTGTCAAATATGTGATCAGAAAGTGTTAGAATTAAAAAATGTCTTCCTGAGTTTTTCTCTCCATAAAGGTAATCTACCAGTCTGGAGTCTGACATGACTTTGGGGAGTTTCGGGGTGGGAGGATAGGGGAGAGCAAAGTTAAATGTAGTAATAGGCATTACAGTAGTAATTTCCAAGCTTCTTGAGCCTTGGATCATTCTTAACACTCAGTATCATGAACTTTTATGAAACTTGGCAGACCATATTTTTACATCTACAGACATTTTGCATGTTTTTCCTTTTTTTTTTTTCTTCTTAATAAGTTCCTAGGATCTGAAGAGTTACTTAATAATTACCTTTCCCTCCCTTTCAGCTGATCATTTTTATGGCACTAGCAAAGGGGGTGTCTAGAGTGAAAAGTGGACCAATTACACTTCATACTCAAACGGCTATACACTTTGCAGAGCAGCTAACAAAGGTGAGTCCAAAAGTTCAGGAAGTTTTACCTATTGGTTGTGATCCAGTAACTAGGCAATGTACAGTTAGCAGGCATTGTGAACTGAACTTGATCATGGAGGACAAGTGTTGGTAAAATAATTGCTACAATATTTATATGGGAGTTTACCTGTAGAAAGTGAACATACTTTAGAGTTAAATGCCTTTAGAATGGTTAGATGCTTTTACCACCTTTATTTAAATGTTTTTTTAATGTCAAAGCTGTAATATACATAAACACATGGCAATACGATTATTGGGCATCAGATATTGAATATTTAAACTTATGTATATTATAACTTAATTAGTGATATATTTCTAATCCTGTTTTAGGCCAAATTTACTGTGACAAAATCAGAAGAGGAAGATCCCAGTAAGGATACCTACATCATTGAGTGCCAAGGAATGGGGATGATAAACCCAAACTTATAGGGTTTTAAAAAAAAAAAAAAGCAGCAAGCTGACAAAAGCAAAACTCAACATACCTCAGTGATGTGTTGCACTACATTTCAATGGATGCATAATATGCATGTGTACAGGAGGAGCCTTCTGTCACATCTGAGTGATTTAACTTCACGGATGACGTTGAGCTTTTCCTTGGTGTGCTGAGAATCTGTGGTGTGAAAAATGGAAACTTTTTTTTTTTTACCGTTAGCAGCAAAATGAGTATAGACAGGACAGCAAATAGAATACATTGTATGTGTTTGAGAGCTTCAATTAGAAGCTTTGAAAATTCAGATTCACTAAAATAGAAAATAACTCTTTCCGTTTTGAAAAAAATGCTGATACATTCTTTCCCCTTTAAAAAATGTAGTTTTATTCTTTGGGAACCTTTATGTTATGAGGTATATGGAATGAAGTGCACCATCAAATCTGTATTGCTGTTCTTCCTTAACCATTTTGCTTAAATTGTGCGTGAGGAAATAATAAAGCAATATGACCATATGAAAGCCTGATATTTATATTTGCTGTAATCTCAGTAGGTTGTGTTAGTGGGAGATGGATACAAACTTTTCAGAAGCATAATTTCTCTCCCTACAGAAAGAATGCTCAATGCATAAAATAATCTTCTTTTAAAACTTCTCTTTTCATCTATTTTAAAAAACCTTCTCACGCTAAAACAATGTACCACATTACATCCCAAACACAAAATATTAACTTTATGATATGAGTGGATTTTCTAATCTACAATTGTCCTTGTTAGCATACTAACTGGGTCTACATTTTCACCAAGCTGTTGTTGTTTGTTCTTTTTCAAGGGAGTACTTAATTTCAGCTGAGATTAGGGCGCTGTTGAACACATATATACACACAGGTACATACATGTATGTACACTGTACAAGTGTATTTAGGCATACAAAATCCAGTTGTGTTATCCACTGTCTGTGGATTAAGTAAGGAAGACCTTTTGCCAATCTGGCCTTGATCGTGCTACAAAAACTTTTTCTGAAGTAAAAAGAAGATAAAAGGAGAGATCAGGCATAATTTGTTTTGCATATGAAGAACTGAATCACAGAGTTGGAATCACTTAACCAAAACTATATATATGCACTCTGGAGGCTTGAATTGACTTCCAGGTTTTCCACAGCCCAGTCTGCAGCCTTTGCTCTAAGATCTTTTTTTTCCTCAGTTGTGACTATTGAACCTAACAGCTAAAGATGTAACTAGGAGTATCATTTGTCTCACTCAATTAAGATAATTGCATTACTGTGCATTTCTAACACAAAAAAAAATCCTTTGCTGAAACACAAAAATGTTCACCAACTATCTACTTAACAATATCTTTCTTTTTAGGGTTCTTTCCCTCTCCCCACCTGAAAGCTAGTGCAAAAGAATGGGATGCTATTAATTTCTGACTAAATAATAATTCTTTTTCTGTAATACTGGGAATGGTCTGAAGGGAGCAGCAGATACCCTCTGAAGTATGTTTGTAACACTGATACTCGACTGCCATTGAAGAGCACCTCTCTGAATTACTAGTCTGTGCTGCTAATGATTTTCAATGTTTCCTTTTGGAAGAACTCTGAATGTATTTTTCAAAAAAACTTGAAAGAAAGCCCCCAAAGAGTTGTTGTCTCTGCTTAAGAAAACAAGCTCTTCTAAATCACATTTGAATGGATCTTTACCTGTTTCCACAATTCAAAAAATTAATATACTTGACTAATTTCACTGCTAATGGAGAGATTCCTATAATTTAATTCAACCTCCTGATCAAAGCACCACTAACTTAGAAGTTATATCACACTGATTAGAGCCTTGTCCAGTCAGGTTTTGAAAATTTTCAAAGGTGGAGGTTCTGCAATTTTTCTGGGCAACTTGTTAACAGAGCTTAACCATTCCCAGAACTGATATTTAACGTGAGCAGGCAAAAGGGTTATGCTTTTGTTTCGTTTTTGTGGTGGTTTGTTTGTTTGTTTGTTTCTTAAGCTGAGGGACTGCTTCTTAAATGGAAGTTACTTCTTGCCACAGGAAACATATTGGGAAGGTGAGCTTAGCAATATACCAGTCCTCCACTATTTCTTCAGAAGAAAACATGGCAGAAGAAAATGATATAATCAGTTTTACCTTACTCGGAAGATTTCGGGTATATGTGAAATACTCAGGTTGCTCTGGCAGCTGAGAACAAGGAAGCTTCAGTAAGCCCTAGAACTAAGATGATAAAACCAAAAATTTATTACAAATAGTTATATATCCTTGCTGAAAATTAATATAGAAAAGCATATTGAATATAGTTTGTAACCTATGTAGTTAAAGTATTCCTTTTTGTTACCTTTGAAGTTCAGTCGTTGGATTCTCTGTAATTTAATATCTTTACCAATATCCAGTCGAGCAACTTTCACAGAGTACAGGCAATTAAATTTATTTTTCATTATGCAATTCCAACATTTGTAGAAATTATGCTCCTTGAGAGATAATAAAATTGACATTCTTTGTACTGTTATTCAAAGTAAGCCAACATTGTGTACATATTTATAAATTACAATCCAGAACTAACGCATTCCATTTAGATTTTAAAATCTCTAGCAAGTGCCTCACACACTTGGCCTTCTTGCCCTGTAATCACTGCTTTACTCTAGGAATCAAATAAGAATGACCCACTTTTTTGCCTAATAAATTCATTGTGGACTGTAAGCATATTTAGATGTTAATGCCTAGATTGTTTAAAGACAAAATAAATCAACATAACTACTCCTGTCATGTTAAGAAAACCTATGAATAAAAGCACAGCTAAATTAAATCTTTTAAATTTAGGCAGACTTTTATATAGAAGGGCAACGAAGCTGGTGAAGGGCCTGGAGCACAAGTCTTATGAGGAGCGGCTGAGGGAAGTGGGGTTGTTTAGCCTGGAGAAGAGGAGGCTGAGGGGAGCCCTCATCGCGCTCTACAACTACCTGGAAGGAGGTTGTAGCGAGGTGGGTGTTGGTCTCTTCTCCCAAGTAACTAGCGATAGGACGAGAGGAAATGGCCTCAAGTTGCGCCAAGGGAGGTTTAGACTGGACATTAGGAAAAATTTCTTTACTGAAAGAGTGGTCAGGCCTTGGAACAGGCTGCCCAGGGAAGTGGTGGAGTCACCATGCCTGGAAGTATTTAAAAGACGTGTAGATGAGGCGCTTAGGGACATGGTTTAGTGGGCATGGTGGTGTTGGGTTGACGGTTGGACTCGATGATCTTAGAGGTCTTTCCCAACCTTAATGATTCTATGATTCTATATTTGTGCACATGTACATACTGCACTATATATGAAAAGTAGGATAAGCTTGAGCATGATTTTATATCTGGTCTCAAAGGCTGGCTGGACTACCTTTTCATAGCTTTTTCATAGCTTTTCTTCGTTTCTGAAAAACTATGCCAGTTTGCACACCTGAGATGATGTCTGCAGTGCTACCAAAATTTTTCCCACATTCACAAATGCCCAAGACTGTCTTGGAACAATTGCAGCAAAAAAGAAGAGCTAGCGAAACCTTGAGAGAACTATCTCACTGTCGTGGTTTAACCCCAGCCGGCAAATAAGCCCCACCGAGCCGCTCGCTCACTCCCCCCACAGCAGGATGGGGGAAGGAATCGGAAGGGAAAAAGTGAGAAAGCTCATGGGTTGAGATAAAGACAGCTTAATAGGTAAAGGAAAAGCCGTGCACACAAGCAAAGTAGAACAAGGAATTCATTCACTACCTCCCATCAGCAGGCAGGGGGTCAGCCATCTCCAGGAAAGCAAGGCTCCATCACGCCTAATGGTTACCTGGGAAGACAAACGTCACTCCAAACATCCCCCCTTCCTTCTTCCTCCCCCAGCTTTATATGCTGAGCATGACATCATATGGTATGGAATATCCCTTTGGTCAGTTGGGGTCAGCTGTCCCGGCCGTGTCTCCTCCCAGCTTCTTGTGCACCCCCAGCCTACTCGCTGGTGGGGTGGGGTGAGAAGCAGAAGAGGCCTTGACCCTGTGTAAGCACTGCTCAGCAGTGACTAAAACATCCCTGTGTTATCAACACTGTTTTCAGCACAAATCCAAAACATAGCCCCGTACTAGCTACTACGGAAAAAATGAACTCTACCCGAGCCAAAACCAGCACACTCGCATTAGAATTTCTCGCTCTTTCCAAGACTTCCTGAAATCAGGTCTATCTAACTAAAAATGTTTTTTTGAAAGAATTTTAAAATGTTCAGGTTTTTTTTCGAAGGAAAATAAAAAAAAAAATCAACAAAACAAAACAACATTCAGTTGAACAAAAAATTCCCGTTGAAAAACTGAAATGCAATTCCTGTCTTCAAAACAGATGTACAAAAGCATATAAATGCTCAGCCAGCGTATTTAACAAAGATTAACAAAACCCAGGTTATCAGAAAAAAACGTCCTCTTAGTAAATGTACGATAAATAACAGCTCAGCAATCCTGACAACTATTACTGCACCTCCCCGCTCTCCATAAACCTGTTAAAAAGAGCAGGTGGTCATTAATAATCGGCAGTCCTTGCAGGCCTGTTCAAGTGTTCAGCCACCTCTTCTTGTGACATGGCCACTGGGGCCACCACTAGATGGATGAGGAGGCTGGTGTGCTGGCCCTTCCTTGCTCGTCCTTGTCATAGTAATGGCTGTCCCCTTATGCCATCCCTGCAGTGCTTCCTGGATTGAAGGAACCTGGTGCTGATTTGATCAGATTTTACATGCAACCTTTTTCTCCTCAGGGGAGACATCCACAACAGATTTTACTCCTCAATAGGATTAAATTCCCTAAACAATTTTTACTCCCTGCTATACACGCATACACATGTACGCACACACATGTACGCACACACAGAATTTTATTACCCAGGCCCAATTCACATCCTGTCACCTCATGGTGACCTCTTACCAGGAAATGTTTATCATAATTCCTGTTCTTTTTCTATATACAATAATTAATTACTCTTAATTATTTATATACATGAACAAATTTTAACCGAGGTCATAAAATTAATAAAAAGAACTTGGGACTACTATTATCACTCATATTCTACCAAGTTGCTATTTTCCCTTTTCAACAGGGTTCCGCATCATAAAACTTAAATCCTCCAGGTTTACATTTACTTCCAATTCACTTAGATTTTAAATCTACCAGTCAAATCTTGTTACATCACACTCCTACATTGCATGTGCTGTATGTACATAAAATTAAATTTTACAGCATAATTAATTCTTGAAATTAATGCAGTGTGTGCAAATTAGTTGTTGGTAGTTAGTGGTGTATATTTTCTTTTTTTAAACTTCCTGCCCTTTTTGAATATTAAGTAATATTACAGTGCATTACTTGAAGCTTTTTAACTTTCATTTATATCCATTTACAATCATATCATTTTTAGCGATAAGGTTGGATTAAGTCACTTTTGGGAATGTGTTAACCTTTTGTTCAGGAGAGATGAGACATTGCTTGCACATGCTCTACAAATATGCACTGGGTTTTCTTATGTTAATCAGGCACATTTTAATCTTATATAAAAACTTCAGTGTGGGTGTATAGATACAACTAAGATGCTTACATTTAATACTGCTCAAACAAGTAGTGGTGATGACTCATAAGTTCTACATAGAAAGGCAATGGGATTAATCCTCTCAAACCGTGTGTCCCTAGTGTACTTCCAGGAGGGAGAATTGTGTTTGGATGAATGCGATGATTAGAGAAAGGCACTGCATTGAGATATGTGGGGGCTGAAGTCTCAAGACAAATAATAAGGGTGTTATATGCAGCCAGTTACAAAAAGTTCCCCAGGAAATACTACACACTGGTTCTGACTGAACTCTGTTACTCTCAAAAAGAGTACCTTTGAACCTTTTCTCCTCTCATGCCCTTAAACCTACTTCAGCTGGTAACTGTTCCTCTTCTGAGCCTACGCGTCTCATTCTGGTCACTAAAATATTAGTAACATATTTACCATTTTCTAGACCATGTTGAGAATATTGCCTCCGGTTTTGGGCCCCTCCATACAAGAAAGACGCCAATGGTCAAGTTGGTCAGGGGCTGGAGCCCTGTGAGGAGAGGCTGAGGGAAGGGGGCTTGCTCATCCTGGGGAGGGGATGGATTCGGGCACCTACCAGCAACCTCCCAGTGCCTGTGAGGAGGTTATGGAGGAGATGGAGCCAGGCCTTTCATGCTGGTGTATGGCAGGAGGGTGAGAGGCAGTGGGCGTAAACTGAGACAAGAGATGCTCAGGCTGGACAAAACCCTGACCAGCCCAGGAGGCTTTCTGCCCAATGCTTTCCAAATCCAATACCATAATCCCATAATGATAGGGTATCTTCTAGAACAAGGAACTCTGATTTGAAAATCCCACTTTCAAATAATAACTGAATCTTTTTCTTCACATGCAAGTATTTTAGGATGAAATTTTAAACAACTTTTCTGCCACACCATGCAAGTTTTCAAAGATTCATAAAAAGAACAAATATTATTAGCTCAGAAAACATCTAGAATTATTTCTTTTTCTCTCCTTCAAAATATATTTGTCTAGCCACTTAAGACTTCCACTACCAGATGAATGATTCCTGTGTAAAAAGACAATTTGTGAAAGGGTTTAATGATTTTTCCACATGGAAACCTCTCTGTAAACAGAGAATTTTACACGCACTGCACTGTTCTATTTTATACAACTCCAGCTGACCTGAAGTTTATACAACTCTTGTAATCCAAGAATGCGCTAGTAGATCATATGTTTTCTCAGCCATTAATGCTTGTAGCATCTGAACAAAGTCAGGCTTCTTTTAATCCCAGACTTCTTTCCTATAGTGGTATTACATTCCATTAAAAAAAAAAAAAAAAGTAGTGAATAAAGCATTCGTTTTTTATAAGAATGGGGTCTTATACAAAAAGGCTGTGCAGACTAAGACAAATTCCAGTATACTGTATTATTGTATTTTAGAAACAGTGGTCAAGACTTTGCTATTATAATACAACAGCAAACCTTTGCTTATAATATGATGAAACCATGACTAAGGGAGTTTACTTTTGTATAACTGAAGATGGAATTTGGGCTATATGCATAAATGAAAAAGATTATCAGATTACAGCATTTGGCAGAGAAAGGAGGAGAGAGTAAGCAGTGAGTCTAAACAACATTTTCATCACTTTTATTCTACCATCATCCCCCAAACTTAGCCACAAACTATTCTGATTTTGAATTATACTTTGCTGTAATGGCTTGCTAGTGAGTATTCCACAGCAAATGAATTATGCTCACTCTCTTATCTTTCAGCTCTGCAAATTTACCAGTTATATTGCTTTTTACAAAAGTTAGTCCCCTCTTCCCCAGCACCCTTTACCAAGATTCCTTAGATTTTTCCTTTCTCCCTGATCAAGGATAGGTTAAAAGTTAGGCCCTCTATCAGTACCATTTTAAGATGTAAGTGTAAAGAAAGATTCTCAATTTATAGCAATGAAATTCACATAATATCCAAGTAAGGCAAAGAAGTTACCCTGAAGTAGCACTGGAAAGCACTGTCCCCAACTGAACAGGGAATATCAACACATGCTGACAAATCTTAGATAGCTACAGTGGGCTCGTCATCAGAAATGAGGATAAGCACATGGCCCCCTTATGTTTAAGTGATTTGGTGGTGCTGTATAAATATCTCTTATCAGAACAAGATTGCTAGCATTCTCTTCTATGTGGGAGAGTTCATTTTCATAATCAATTTATCAGATGTAAAACTGTAAAGGAAGACTCTGCAAGACAAGCTGAACTGTATGAGCTCAAAATGGGACTTAAAAATTGATTACATTCCGTAAAGCCCAGCAAATCTTGGGCCTTCTATCCATTCAAACCTTTCATCTTTTTATTACCCTCCACATCATAGCTCTGGACTTTAAACTTCAGCTCCTCAGCTTTACCAGTGATTTTGTTACACACAATTGACTTCTCAGCTGAAACATTCTTAATAGTACCACTAATTGTTTTTTTCTCTTTCCATTCCAAAAAGTAAAAGTCTCTGGTCTCAAAAGCCTTTGAAAATAACTCTTAATTCTATACTTTTTCTTTCTCTGTTTTTCAGTGCTAAAAAAGGAAAAGTTTCAAAAAAACCAAAAAATCAGTCTAAGCTGCTACTGTTGCTGGAGGGCTAAGCAAAGACCTATGCAGCTAATTGATGAAAACATTCAAATGTGCTGATTTCCCTCACCTTATTAATTACAACTGGAAAAAAAATTTCAGACTTCATGGACTGCTGGAGCAAAATTTTAAAAGCAACTAACTGATTTAGGAGTTTATGTCATTCAATAGGACAGGACCTCCTTCCAGATAAAGTAAAGAATACTTACATACCTGTACGAAGTCTTATTTCCAGAAGTGGCTACTTGTGCTCCCACTGAAGTTTACAGTTGTTGCAGTGTGCTCAGCTCCTCTGAAGCCGAGGACATGTTTAAGTTTGCTTTGCTTCTTTCTTTTTTTTTTTCTTTTTTTTTTTAAATCAGTTGTAAAACCTGCACAGCTGAAGACAGATTTGATTAGTAATAATGAAATAGAATATTTAGAATGGGTTAATGTAGTCCAAAAAGCCATATAGTAAATAAAAATACTTTCTGTATTAACCCTTCGTATTTGCAGAAAGGAATTAAGGTAAATGAATCAGTGATAACTGATTCTGAGAGAAAAGGTCAATGTGATGTTGAACTAACTTGCTTTTAACATATTTTGGTCAGTCAGCACAAATAATTTTGAAACTGTGCTTTTAGATAGATTTGTTTGCTTCTGTCTTCGAAGATGGTGACCTCCAGGACCACAAGATTTATGTCCTCTGACTGCAAGCCAGATTCCTGTATCCTGTTTATTATTTAATATGTGCTCTGTAAAATAAGCACAATCCAAATGTTTTGCCACTCAATCGGGAGTCAAGCCCAAGCCCACATTTAGACAGAATTGAGATATTTGTTTTATCCAATGATTATTTAATGATCCTGAAACAGAACCAATGAAACCTTCTTCTATATGAACGCCCCAGCCACTCTTGTTATCATGCAGGAAACGAGGAGAGCCTCTCTCCCACAGCAAATTGGATAGCTAGTGATTGCTGCAATTTGGAAGGAAAACTATTTAAATCCTTTCTGGCAGAAGAAGAAGTTAAACCTGGATGGATCTCTTATTTCCTGGATGATGCTTTAACTCACACATTGCGAAAAGAAGGAAACCCTACCACCTCTTGTCATGATTGTTAAATGACTCCTGCTGTCTTTCTGATGAAAAGATTGCTGGTCTCTCACACTACAAGATCACAAACAGACAGAAAGGTGTCCCTGCAGGAAGAACTGGGTTTCGAACATACCCACATACCGCTTAGATCTCAGCAGCAATCACCAAGAATTTGGATGGTTCCCTGCTCCACTCCTCATGGGCTGCACTGTGAGCCTGGGGGGCAAACCCAGGCTCCCACTGTCCAGGAATTTGAGTCTCAGAGCCAGCCACCTCAATCTAACTCTTTTTTCTTAAAGCTGCTTCTCCCACCACGTGACTGCATGAAATCCAAGTTTCCAGTAAATCATAGGCAGGCTGTTTCCAGGAGCCACTTACTCCCCTGGACACGTCAGTAGTATGGGTAAGATAAATAAGGTCAAAATTCAGCAGAAGAAAATAATGAAATCTCAGCATATGATCTCATGACGTATTACAAAATCTCTGATACTTAGCAAGTTTTGATTACACAGTCTCACCCTGTTGATCTAGGCCTTTCCTTTGCCTTCTTTCTCATTGCCTCTCCCTGGCTGCTATTTACTTTCTTTGTATCACTGGCTGTAGCATGTGAATCTGTGAAGAAGTGAGCAACCCAATGCCCATTTTCTGCACTGCAGACTGTCAGCATCTCCAGCTTGCAGACTCAGTTGCAGTGAAACCAAGTACTTATGACAAATAGGACCAAATTAAGAAAAAAAGATTTGTCTTTTTTACTTCTTGTTGGTTTTTTACTTCCTTTTCTGCTTCTATTTTTATTTTCTGTGCTCTGCTTTCAAGTTCATTTCTTTCCTGCTTTATGTGCGTTTCCTCACCTTCCCTCCAAATTTACATTTATTTCCCTTCTCCTCCCTGCTCTCACATTCACATGTACTTACAGAAGCATTACAATATCACAGTATTGTTAAACTACAGAATTAGAAGTACAGTCTGGCTCCAGCTAACCTTGGTCCTTGCAAAACCATTTTACTTCCTGCAAACTACAACAATTGGAGATGCAGAAAACATTCAAGGACATCTCTGCAAGCCCCTCCTACAGTTTAACTGGACAGAGGCTCAGTTCCCCTAAATGCAGCACTAGCCTCTGCCTGCAGGGACAGCTACAGTAAATGGTGGTTCATGATGTCTTATGAAATAGAAGGAATACTGGAATATGGGATTCACCTTATTTCTGCATGAATAGAAGAGAGACACATCCTCCTACAGAGTTTGGTTGGGGTTTTTTGCATCAAACAATTTGTTCTTTAAACCACATGAAACTGAAGCAAATTAAGCTCTCATATATTAGCAATGCTGTAGCTGTGCTTGAGTTTATGCTCAAGTTCCGGGAGCCAGCTGCACCCACAGAGCCTAGAGAGGTAGGACTTTCATGTGAACCTGGCTATCCCCATGCCTGAGTCACTCCTCCTGGAGAGCCCTTGGCTCAATCAAATTAGACAAAGTGAGATTTAATGTGTAGGCGGCATGGATTATCTAGGATTTCTAGCTCAATCAAGCTAAAAAATAAAGTCTAGACGAACATGTAGTCAAATACCATTCTATCAAAAATGGATGCCCATTGTATATGTGGAGATTTGTGAAGGCTTGCAACTACCTCCCAGTCTTTAGCAAAATAACAGTTATTGGCCCATAGATGAGAGACATCTTTGAAAGAAGGATGTTTTTCTTTTAGTTCTCCTTGTTTAGGTGACAGAGTATTGTTCAGAATATGCCTAAGACTGCATCCAAACTGCTGGGAAGCTGTGATGGAAATTTCACAAAATTACTTGCATGAGATTCCTGAGGTTTCCCAACTTCATCCAGGAAAAGAACAAGACTGGCTTTTCTCACATAAATGTAAGACTGACCTTCAATTAAACCGAGATAAGCAAAATCCACAAACAGCCCAGAAACAAAACAGATTAAGGAAAACTTGTTCAAATTTTAGAAAAGCCTCTTTCCCAGCATTTCACTCCTACATATGCTTTATCTACCCCACACTCAAACTACCACCATATGAGGAAGAGCACTCTTCTGCCCCAGTGTCTTTCTCCTAGTAGTTACAAAGTGATTTACATGAACTAAGCTTCAGTATATGCCTGTAAGATAAAACAGTGTAACAAGGCAAGATCCGGGACAGACGGACAAGTGAAATCAATTGCTAAAAGGCATATTAGAAAAGAGTGAGTCAAAAAGTAGGTTTCAGGATCCCTGGTTCTCAGTTCCTAGTTGCACTGCCTGACTGCTCTTACTATTTTGTAATGACTGTGAAATTTATAACTATTTTGAAGATTTCCACACGTCACTGATGGTAATGATATTTTAAATCTCTCTAGTATAGGGCTAAAAAACTATCTTTTTCTCTCAAAAGTCCAAAAGTGCCTCATATACTGTCCAAATTTAGCACAATTTTCTTCTCTGGAACAAAATCTAGCACCCAGCTTGTGTGCGGTACCACAGCTGTTCCAGTAGAGCATTAACATTCCCATGCACACAGAGCATATTTAATACCTCTTTACAAATACGAATGCAGCATGAAAACAGGACGAAAGTAATTCAGAAACAACTTTCATTTATGAGTCTGGGGGGTCTCAGCTTAGGATCAAGTGTAATTTTGTGGCAATTTTTAGGATTTTATGCACAAAATCAAGAGGAAAACCTTTGCAGGGAAACTGCTGCGTCTGGAAAGCTTTTTGAGAACCTAGGTCACTGTGCTTCATGACTCCTGGAACTTTCATGACCATCCTTCCACCGTCTGACAAGCTCCTACCCTGTCTCCTGTCCACAACATTTCTGCAATTACCACCGCACAGCTCCGCGGTCACACATCTTGCATGTGGCATAGGGTTAGGTCACAGTCCTGAAAAGACTTACTGAAGCCTCCATGAAGTACACTGAATTTACTTACACATTTAAAAAGCATTGTGTTTTGTTAATACATGATTTTCTGGCTCAGATTGTTACTTTATGTGAGCATTGTCATAATTTTTAAAGACTAATAAAATGGATCATAGCCTTTGGGATGATTTATGACTGGTGCAAAAAGATGAGGGATCAACTTATTTAGTTGCTTCTTACCTTGTCAATACCATTCCAACTCAATCATTCAGAAAGGAGACAAATTTGTTGACTAAGTTAAATTAAAGGTCCATCAAATTAAATTGCAGCTATTACTAATATTAAAAAATAACGTCTTCTACTATCCAAAAAAGTCATCATAAACAGCACCAGCTTTTACTTAAACAGTTTATGGATTTTAGTAATCAACAGAATAAAATCTACTCTGGCACAGCTTTACAACTGCATGCAGGTAGAGACATTATTTCCCCCTTTGACCTTAGAAGCAAATAGTAGTAGTGTTGGCTGTGATGACAAACATCCAAATTTAGGTCAGGGGATTAAATAGCTGTGAGGATGGCTGTCAGTCCACACTATAGTTATGCTTCTCTAAAAAGGCACAGTTGTTAGTTGACATGAATTTTGGTGTTACACAGATATGTGTCTAAACCAGCTGACTCTAGATTAACATGGAAAAATTATTTCCTAAGCAATTTCGTTATGAGAAGACAGTAGGAAGACAAACAGCAGCAATCTGTAGTTTTATGTTCTCGACTCATGGATTTTGACACAAAGTTTTGGGGTTTTGGGTTTTTTTTGTTGTTGTTGAGCAAGGGAGTGATAATACAAGATGACAGGAACAGCATGTGTTCTTAACCAACTTGCTGTTTCAAAACAATGCTGGGAAGCTGCTGACACACCAATATGTATCACTTGTATGGCAAAACCGCTGAAAGTAACTCAGAGCGCACATTCATCTACAGCTTTAGATGCGCTCACCAAGTTCCTTAGGGAAAGCGCCTGGCTCCAGACTGCAGGCTTTCTCCAGGGGCAGTGAAAACTGAACCATCCTAATGCAGCTCACAGCCCTGGGTTTGTCCTGTGCACCAAGTGTCCCATCGCTCCACCCAGCGTGACTCTTGGTTAATGCCATCACTGAGGTGGAAGACACCGAAGAGGTGTTATCTCAGTAACATAGGGAAGCACATACTGGAGTTCACGGGTGCACCTGGGATGTGGCTGATGTGGTCATAAAACAGGTAATCCAGAACAGAGGTACAAGTGAGAACTTTCAAACAGGAGAGGAGCAGAAGAGGTGTTTTCTATAACTAATACTAACGAGAAGTGAAAACTTCTTTTACGCAATGCTTATTCAATAAAAACCAGAATATGCTGACCTTCCCCCACATCAGAAGTTCTTATAACTTTCCATAGTGAGCAAATCTATATTTTAATTGGCTTCTGATGATATTGGTGATTTATGGATGGCTGATCCTAAACGCCATTTGCAATAATCTGAAAAGGAATGGGATATGGCTGCAAAGCACTGCAGGGCCATGGTAGGAGAGATATAGCCCACCATCACATCTTCCTTTGTAAGGGCTGATTCCTGTATCCTGTGTAATCTCTGACAGGTCTCATTTATTTCTACAGTACAGGTCTTTGCATTTAAAAGAATGTTCAGACAACCTTAAACTCTTTCTGGGAATAAAGATTTACTTGAATACGCTTTTCAATCAAGGATACTCTAAAGGAAGTCCTAAATGTGGTTATCAAATATGCTTCAAATGTTCAGGGAAATGGAAAATATTTTTCAGTCAACTTACTTGGAAAACCCGGGTCAGGCTTTATAAATATCAAAGGCTTCCAGAGAGAAGCTAACTGCTTTTGACTTCCTTCAGGAAATTTTTGCTGTGTGACATGCTGAACAATGACCATTTAGATGAAGTTATTAAATCCACTATAAGTTTATTGTGCATGTTATTAAGCAGGCAATTAACAATCACTGTTGTAAACTCAGTAAAGGTCTCTGCTGAGTGTGCATCTATGGTTAAAAAAAGGTCAGCTATCAAGAATAACTGGTTTCACAGACACTTTCAATTGATGCAAGTGTGGGAGAGATGGCTCTGTCGTCATGCTGATGATCATCACCACTAGCTTGGTTACACTAACCTAAATATGAATAAGACCCTACAGCAATTTGGATTCAGGACCTGATCCAGTCAAAAATTAACCCAGCAGAAAAAAAAGGGGTGGGTGGGTGAGAAATTAGTTTTCAGTAAGGAGCAGACTCTCCTTTTGGCCTACTATGGGTGATTGGGATTGGAAATTATAAAGTATCTTCTCTTGGTATCAGGCAGACTTTGTCAGTTTAAGACATCAATATCCCAAAATACTAGGATCTGCAAGGAATGAGATGCAGAATAATGCAAGAAACATTATAACTCCTTTCAGGTAACTAAATGATGGAGCTTCATTTGGAATAGAAAGTACCAGACTGATCATGGCCTATGAAAGGTGACGTTGCAGTAGAAGTTTTGGAGAGGGTGACAGAGATTATTGACATGTGAAAAGCATTTCTAAATATAAACACTTGAAAGAGTGATATTTTGGTGATTTTTTTTTCATTTAGAAAAGATATGAGTAAGACAATTGCACACATTAATGATTAGTAGAAAAATGGTAAATGACAAACTTTTAGTCTTCCTGCATCGGAATCCAAAAACAAGGGGACAAAAAGGAGAAGTATTTTAAACCGATCAAAGGAAATACTTTTTACAAAGTGTCTAATTAAACTATGCAACTCTTTTCCACAGGAACTAATTTGGGACAGCACTTTAAAAGGAGTCATGAAATGACTGGACATTTAGAATTACGACTAGTGCCACTGATTTGGAAGAGAGACTAAGTCTCATGCTTGCAAACTTACATTTAAGCAATCTATATCAGATATTAAAAAAAGTTTAATACTGTAGAAGCAGCTGTTCCTAAATCTGTATTCCGGGGTGATTCTTAAATCCTTCTGCAAAACTTTGGTTGCTGCTTCTTGCCAAAGACCAGTGTACTGAACTGTTTAAATATTTTTCATTCGATCTTGTAGGGGAATTACATTTCTCCCTACAAAACAAGCAACGGTATCTCATGGAAGCCTCTGTCATGCATAGTTATAGAAAAATTTAGGCGGGGATGACCACAGGAGATCATCAAGTCCAACGTCCCACTCAAAGTAAGGCTAACTTTACAGTTAGATTAAGTTGATCAGAGTCTTTTCCAGCTGAATTGCAAAAATCCTCAAGGACAGAGGTTTTACAGCTGCTGAGCAACCTGTTTTGATTGCTGAACCACACTCACCATAAATTTGTTTCTCACATACAATTGGAACCTCCCTTGTCACATCTTTTGACCATATCCTCTCATCTTTTTATTGTACACCTCTGAGAAGAGACTGGCTCTGTGTTCCCTCTAACCCCTGCTAAGTGGAGGGATATTGCAAGACTACAATCAGTCCAGAAATACACTTGGCCCTTCTAAGACACATTTTTTATCTGGCAACAGTATTTAGACATATCTGCAGATTACAAACTTCAAATTGCAAAACAGATTAAATGGGATGGAAAAGTAGGCCTACATTAGCCACAAAATTTCTCATACTTTGGCTTTTAAACCTGTGATCAGTATATTTTCCAAAAAGTCGATGTTTTTAATTCAATCTAATTGTGACCTCTTTAAAGTTAGGAAATCAAATTATCAAGAATTAAATTGATCAAGAACGTTATATGAAATTTAAGGTGCTTCTTTGTACAACTTGTATATGGGCCATAATCTCAGGGTGACCTAGAAGATGCATTGTACTACATTCCTTTATCTAGACTGCAGACTTCTGTCTCTTCCCATAAAAAAACAGAAGCCTGAGGATGGCTCTTTTAAGACACTCAAAAAACATGCTTTCAAGATGTCTGTGCTTGACAGTTCAACTGCAGGAAAGATACAACTAAAAAGAGGTATTCACCTTTTAAGTACAGGCAGGGATGTTCATCTTGTGGTTCAGAACTGACAGTTTTTCTTTTCAAGTGTCATAGACTTGAGCTCTGATTACACACTCTTCACAGGTTCCAACAAAAGAAGCTCTTGTTTCATCTGTGCTTTATGCTGTTGTTCTATTGTTTCACATATTCATTTTGATAAACCATACAAAATGCTACCTTGAAATTAAGTTTTTGTCATTAACAGTGGAAACAATATCTATGTAAACAGTCTTTTATAAAAATCTATGAGATTTTTAAAATGTTCTACCAATTCCGTGAGGTTCCCAATATTCTCTCTCATCTATTATTACTACTCTCCACCCTGTTTTATTATTATTCTTATTTTACAGTTTAGGACATTTAACAACGTATCAGCCATTCTTCTTTAATGTTCTGTGGTCAAGATTTCTATATACCAAAAACATTAGACTCTCTTAGAATCTAAATAACCTACATAAAAATTTTTCCCAGGATTGCTGTGAAAAGCATAGTGAAGGCTTTCATTTTGTTTGCAATGAACTAGAGAAGGTGTGGTGGCTAGTCTTGCTCCTGCCAGCCCTGAACCTGACTGTCACAGCCATCCCCTGCTTCATTGTATACTCCACAAAAGGAACAGGGTAGCACGGTGTAACAGAAAAAAGAAAAGTCAAACAATCCCCCTGCAACAAACTCAAAGGGACTCTTTTTCAGTCCTTCAATAAGTCAAAAAAAAACCAACTTTCCCCACCTCAAAACTGTCCTCCTTTACCTTGATTTCAGTTCCTCTGAAGGGCCCAGGTCTCACAAGGGGGCAATATTCTAAATTACAGTACACCTTCTGGACAAGAAATCTTTTTAACTTTGCTAGGTGAGAAGCAATTTTGTGAACTGAAATAACGTTGTAACCAGTCCAAAAAGTGACCAAGCTAGGGTTTTAAAGATAAGCATTCATTTATGTGATTCATAGAATCATAGAATCATAGAA
>NW_009221949.1:0-237 GCF_000690835.1 Fulmarus glacialis
GGCACCACCATGCTGGACCGCAGCACCTGCAGCACTGGCCAGGAAGGGTGCACGGCCTAACGGACACGTGCAAGGTCGTGATGCAAAGCTGCATCCCTGGCTCTGCAGTTACTGCCCTCATCGTCACAGGCAGGATGCACTCCAGAATGTGCCTTTGTCCCTACCACATTTGAGGCACGAGTCTCAGTCGGGCAGGCAGGGCACTGCCAGCCCCTGCTGGGCTCTGAGGGGCCGTGA
>NW_009221949.1:667-1168 GCF_000690835.1 Fulmarus glacialis
CCCTGAGTGGGTCCACATCGACACCACTCCCTTCGCCAGCCTCCTCCGTAACCTGGGCATCCTCTTCGGGCTGGGACTGGCCCTCAACTCCCACATGTACCTGGAGAGCTGCCGGGGGAAGCAGGGCCAGCAGCTGCCCTTCCGCCTGGGCTGCGTCGCCGCCTCCCTCCTCATCCTACACCTCTTCGACGCCTTCAAGCCGCCTTCCCACATGCAGCTGCTCTTCTACGTCCTCTCCTTCTGCAAGAGCGCGGCTGTGCCACTGGCCACCGTTGGCCTCATCCCCTACTGTGTCTCCCAGCTCCTGGCCACGCAGGACAAGAAGGCTGTCTAGGGGTGTCCCTGCAGGTAATGGTGCGCCCGGGCAGGCAGCCTCCCTGGCTCTGGGCTCGGCGGCAGTCACTGGACCATGGGTGCACCCCAGCCACTGTGTGCTCCCCGCTAAGTCTGCACAGACTGACTCCACACCGGGAGCAGGCTGCGAAGGCTGGGCTGGCGGGG
>NW_009221949.1:1240-3141 GCF_000690835.1 Fulmarus glacialis
CTGATGGCACAGCGAGCCCCACGCTCCTAGGGCTCTCCTGCTGCCCTTCCCGCACCCACGGGTGGGCGTCATCAGCCTGGGATCCCCCCCAGTGGGGGGAAGACCCTGCGCTCCCCTGCAGCTCATGGGGACGTGCCACCTCCATGCTGCAGGGCTGGGGACTGCACCACCGGGAGCAGGGTGCTCACCCATGGGTGCTTGGGGTCTGCTGGTGAGGCACCTCTGCTACAGGAATGGGCAGATACTGTGATTCGGAGATAAAGCACCGGCTTGCGGGAGGGAGCCCCCCCTAGCCCTGAGGTGTTCAGTGTTCGCTGCTGTGTGAAGCAGCATGGGGTACACATATGCACATGTGTATACATATATAATGAGTATCTATATACACGTATACATATGGGTGTGTCTGTAAACAAGAGGTATTTTATTAAAGCCGAAGGTGTGTTTAGCTGGTGAGTTCGGACATTTCACTGGCTGGTGAGGTGGGATGGGGGATCTGCTCCTGGGCACACGGAACTGCAGCAGGGGCTGCTGGTGGTGTTGGAGGAAGGACGTCTCCTGGGCTGCTGCTACCACCATCACCTGCAAGGCACGGTCAAACCACTGGGAAAGGCAGTGCCAGGCTCCCCCGGTCCTTGTTGCCTTTCACCCTCAGGTGCAGTTGGACACAGCCAGCACAGCAGGGGGGACGAGCTGCTTTTTGTGCTATTTATCCAAGGTTTCTGGGTGCACCTTGTGCCACGAACAGGGATACACTCGTGTCACCTCATTGCTTACGGAAACAAGCACGGCTTTGGGACTGACCACCTTGGCCAGGGCTGTGCTGAGCCCCCAGGCTGCGGGGACAGAGCTGCCGTTTGGCTGCTGGCTGCGTTGCAGGGTAGGGGCCCGGTGGTCAGCGCTGGCTCAGCCTCCAGGCACTGCTCGCCAGGGTCTGCCCGGGGCGCAGGAGGTGGCTGCGTGAACATGGGGTCAAGCTCCTTTGCTACTGCCGGCTCGGCTCACCCGGCAGACGTGTCCCGGCCCTCCTGCCTCGGCGCCATGCTCGTTAGCAGGAAGCCAGCTGTGGGCTCAGCCTGCAGACTTCAAAGCCATACAGGCTGTACAGCTTGCCAATTAACTCAGTTAGTAAACATCCTCTCTCAGTCTGAGATAGTTTAAAATAGGTACAGATACTTTCTTCCTGCAGACTCTACGTGTGCATGTGCAGTATCTCCCCCAAAACACCAGTTCCTGCAGCATTTACCCATACCCAGCTATATGCATCGGCGGTGTTCTCTGCTGCGGCGCGCCCGAGACATGCCATCTCCCCTGCCCAGATCTTGCAATGCCTTTGGGAGATGGTGTCCAGGAGAGCCATGGTAATGTCCATTGTCTTGCTGCAGCTTGGATGGGCCTTTACTGCATGTGGCAACAGAGCATGCAGCCTTTGCAGCATTTCCCAGCCCTCTGATGGAAGCCCTCCTGCCGCCGAAACACCGAGAGCTATCCGACCAAACTGCACATCAGCAGAACCCCTTGCTAAAATCCATCCACACTAAAATGCCTTCCATGGCAGTTTGCTGTAAATCTTGCTCAGCTGTGGAGCTAATTCTCTGTAGAAAGCTTACCTAGATCAGCACACACACACCCCCCACCCGTTTCCTCCAGCTGGGGAGCGGGCAGGCTTGGCCTAGCAGTTATCCCGACCGGGAAGGATCGGGACGGGGCAGCCAGCCCCCATGGAGGCGGCCGCAGAAGGCCCCTCTCTGGGAGCCCGCCGTGTGTGGTGCAAACAAGGGCTGCTCGCAGAGTCCCAACAGGGGCTGATGGGCGGCAGCCGTGACCTGCATCTGCTGCTGCTGCTCACCAACAGCTCAACGGCCGGCAACGGTCTCCTGGCTGAATGGCATCTGCATTAGCTG
>NW_009221949.1:3185-7938 GCF_000690835.1 Fulmarus glacialis
TGACAGATAAACCTCCTTAGGATAGAGGTTTATTTTCTTCTATTTCTCTGTTTATTATCAACATCTGGACCAAACCTGTCATGCCATTTCTAGCAAGAAGGGAAAAAAAATTCCCAAATTACCTGTGTGCTTTTTCACACTGTGGCTCCACAGCGCCCTTTAGTTTCTACAGCTGAGATTGCAACAACTCCAGGACCCACCCTGGCAGAAAAGGCAAGCTGAGGAAACACTGGGGAGTAGCTCTGCCTGATCCCAGGGGCATTTACATCTGCGTTAGCCAGAGAAACTCCTGATGTTCAAAAACGGACCAGTAACAACTGCACCCAATAAGGAATATGCTCACAAAGCAATTACTCCTCAGCAACTGGTACAGAGTAAAAAGCCACCATGTACTGCAAATGGAAGGGCCCCTCTCTTGGTTTTAGGAAACCTACAAAATGGTTAAATAATGACTACTTTTAATCACTTAAGAATGTGTACCATTTGTCTGGGGAAATGAAAGAACCCTTGCAGCAAAGCGTGGATGGCACATCCCCTCCCCTAACTTTCCATGAACACCAGATCAGCTCACACAGAGCATATGCACACCAGTTGTTTTTATGTCTTTATTGTCTGGGAGAGAAGTTGGTGGAGCTTATGCAAAGCAGGGAAGACAGCCCTACTTTGAGAACTGTTTCTTACACTTCAGGGCTTTGATGGCTGATGAATTCCTGGAGCAGAGCTTGCACTTCTCCTCGCCGACTCATCTTGGTTGCCTTGCCCTGAAAGCGGCCTCGCTTCCCAGCTCCTTTGCCTCCCAGCAGCTCTGCCACCCTGCAGTAACAACAGTACAGGCTGAAGGCTGCTCACTTGCAGAGAAGAGAGTGGCCTGGCCTAACCTGCTCCAGAGAGCAAACACGGATCCATGCCCTAATTATACTGCTCAGCTGCTTCATCTGCAACATTAGAATTCTTACTGATTTTAAAGAAACTGTAGAACATGTTACCTGGGACCTAAACTCTCAACTGCTTCAACAGGTCCAGCTAGAAGGAAGAGTCCTGCTTCTTTTTCATCTCCCACAGTGAGGAACAGCAGGGTTTCCTGTGGACAGAAAGATGGATCTTGCTCCAGAATAACCAGTGCCCTCCTTGTCTGGGAAGAGGACAAAGACACTGGCCACAGGACCCATCCAAGCATGCAAACAATTCAGAGGTTTGTGTGCGTTACTGAGACAGAGACTCAATTTGAAGAAAAGGCAGGGGGGCTTTTGAACCTTTTATGCTCAATCATATGTTGTGGGGGACAGAATGGGTACTGGGGTATCCTAAGTTAAAAGGATATGGTTGGCAGTTGGACTAGATGATCGCTGTAGGTCCCTTCCAACTGAAACAGTCTATTCTATTCTATTCTATTCTAAAACAGCCGCTGAGGTTCTGTACAGCTCTTTGGGGGACCGGGTCTTCTACAGTGCTCTGAATTTTCACTGTTGTATTTCTTGACTGTTGAAACTGAGGCTGCTCGGGACAATAACCTCATGTAACTTTTCAAAGGAAACAGACCTGTAGCTTGTGACTATGGTACAAACAAAAGCCTGTCCCTGCCTGTGCTATAGGTTGAATGAAAAAGCCAGTGGTGCCAGGTTAGTCTTCATCAGTGACTCACCTCTGTCCCAATCTCATTAGCGATGATATTCATAAATTCAGAGTCACCCTCTTTCCTGCATGGATGGGTAAAAAACAACACTTCAGAAAGAAGCAAAAATCCCCTCTAGAGTCCAAAATATCAATCAGAAACCAAAGGCCTGATCAGGCCTGGGGTTTTCACCTCTTGCTGTTAGGATGGAGATCAGTTTTTTTCTATATATCTAAATCCTTCATTGTGCATTGGACATATTAGGAATTATTTAAGTGTTTATCTTTAAGAAATAGAGCTCCTCAGTTTTATTTGAAACTATCAAGGGCAGAGAGAAATTAGATAGACACAGTTATTTCTCAGCTATAAAACCAGAAGAATTCAGTGACTGAATTACTAACACATTCCTTTAATTGCACAACCTTCCAGCAGGCTGAGACAGTTTAATATTCTATTAATCTTGTTTATATTCTTCCTTGAGAAACAAGCCTGAATAGGTGTCAGAGAGATGCTACAAAACGTGTAAGATGCCATTTTACCCTTCTCCCTGAACTCCCCCATACCTGTGTAACACAAACAGCTGACTTTGAGCAGGTTTGCTCTTGAAGTCCCGGGCTATCAAAACAGCAATGTCTCTAAGCAGGTTCAAGTTATTCTGAAAGAAAAGCAAATAAACTGTACTGCAGATGGAGAAGTCAGCATGAACACTGAGTTGTGTTCCCAGAGGTGGGAGCAGTTTTCATAATATCCACAAAAACTCATGTCTATGATTCAATTCCCAGTTATCATGATTAAAGCTCAGGACTACAGGAAGCAGCCACAATGTGCTTTTCTCAGCCATCCTCATACCTTCTGAAGCACTTTCACAGAACTCTGCAGTCTTTTCACTGCCTCTATGTGCTCACCCGGTCCATTTCTGAAAGAACAAGGAGAATTTGGATCACCATTCTGAAGGACAAAGAAAAGATTTCTTAAAGGAGCAAAAGCAGATAACATCATAAAAAGCACCGCGTAGATGTACCCTGAGTCTTATGTGGTATTTGTCAGAAGGAATAGTAAAGACGAAATAATCAAAGTGGAAAGGGTATTACTTGAGCAGTGAGGTTAGAGCCTTCTCAGTACTGTGACTTTGCTCGATTGACTTCAGCACTCTGTTCCCTGCCAGGAAAACCAAGTTGGTTTTGTTCTTTTTCCCTTTTTCTGTGCCAAGGAGTTTAATAACCTTAAAAAGAAAATAACCCTGGTCAGAAAAGAACAGTACTTTGCTTATACTCACACAGGTGGTCAGTTCCTACTAGACTATGCCTTGTTGTGAATACTGGCTCTCTGCCAGTGAAAATAAACTGATTAAAATCAGCCATAAGGTCAACATACAAAAAAAAAAAAAGGATGGTGATACAGTGGAATTAATACAATTTGCTAGTCATGCGCTGCACTCTGCAATGCATCTGGATGTCTCTGCTGAGATACAGACTCCAACAAATGACTGAAAAGACAGAAACACTTAAAGGCAACTCTAGAATTTTATCTCCACCTCCCTGCACAGAGGATTTCTCATTCATGACAAACACTCAAAAATATCAGAGCTTTAAGCAGAGGGAACAAATGGCTAGCAACCCAGCAATGCACCGCCAAACTGGCCCTCCGCAGAGGCATCAGCAGTTCAGCAAATATCATTGCTACAGACAAGGTCTGAGTTCTGCTACAAAGAAAGAAAGGAGCCTGACTGACGGGACAAAGACTGCCAACCTGGGTGAGGCCCTGCTGGGGCTCACCCAGCATGGGGCTTCTGCTGGGACAATTTCCAGCAGACCTTGGATCTCAGGACTTCTGCTGTGCTAGATCTGAATGTGTGGAGCGAGGTGCCCGAAGGCAGCTCAGCTGCAGCCCCCCACCTGCAAGTCACTCAGGTTGGAGACATGAGTCCCACAGCACATGTTGGAGTCTATGCCTTCGATGTCAACAACTCGCACTGGCCCCACATGGTCATCTGGCAAACCACGGCTTCTCACCTAGCAAGAGAACAATGGCAGACAAGGTGACATCCATACCGCAGTGATTCTGGTCCCACGGATATCATCAGTTCTCTTCCCACCACTCACTGTTTCAATTTCAGGGTCATCTGCAGCCAGTTCCCTCACCAACACGGGTACTCTCTCCCGGATTTTCTCATTCACACTCCTCTCCAGGGCCTCTATTTGCTCTACTGTCATGGAGGGGGTGTCCAGCTCAATGACACTTCGCTGACGGCCCAGCTCCCTGCACCGATGAAGAACATTTGCTGCTGTTGCTAAGACCAGCTAGAAGGTCCCTCTGTGCAGCACTAAGTGCCATCCCACTGCTGAGAATGTGGTGACTGAAACAAAACATACTTCCCTCCTCTCCCTGTTATTTACAGAGCACCAGATGCATACCAAACACTTGGAGGAGCACAAGACAGAGCAAATACTTTGCACAGCTTCTCTCCAGTTCAGTCACCTCTCCCAGGCTCTCTGAGCTCGAGTGAAATGTCCAAGGGCAAACTGCTTTTGATTTATCAACGTTCTGCTCCTTGCGGCCCAGCACAGTGGCACATGCCAAACAAGGTAAGACTTCAAAAGGAGCCTTTTCCCTGCTCACCATGAAGTTGTCTTGAATCCAAACATCTGTTCCGCGATGGCAGTGATGAGATGCTGTCCTGGAAGAGACGTGCAAGCAACACTTCGAGTGCCACTGGACACAGGAAAAGAGTTTTTCAGTCAGACTGTATTTTTTCTGCTGACATTCCCCATGACATTTGCAAATGTCCAGGCATGTGCTCGGCGCTGTGGGGCTTATGCTACTGCTTAGGAGCAAACAGAAGAGACAGCCATCGCCTCGTGGGCCTTGGGACCCCGAGAGCACCACGGCGCACGCTGAAGACTTCGAAGCGGGTTGAACTTTTCCTTCCAAACGTGTTTGCAGCGGGTTTGCTTACAAGCCAAGGGGAGCCCGCAGGGGAGGTGCCTGCCTTCCCAAGTGGCCCGGGGATGGGCTGTGCGTGCAGAGCTGTCGGGCTTCCCCCTCCCCCGGCCCAAGTGGGGACAGGCTGCGCACTGATCGCCCCCCCCAGCGGGGTGTTACCGGACGCCCATCGGTCGGGCCGGGGTACGGACCTGAGTG
>NW_009221950.1:0-26759 GCF_000690835.1 Fulmarus glacialis
AGGAGAGGAGAGGAGAGGAGAGGAGAGGTAATCTTTTCCCTCAACTTTGTGAGAACCTCTTTATGAAAAGCCAATAAAAGAGGAATAAATATAATCTTTCTCTGTGCAATTATATGGCATCTTTCATATGAAGATCTCAAAGCAGTTTTCACCCATTAATTAAACCCAGGAGTTGAGGGGGATGTCATTAATTTGCTCATTTGTAAAATGCAAAGGGAGCTAACAAGGTGAGGTGTCTTGCCCACAGGCTGTACGGCAGAGCAGGAGCAAAGATGGAGGTGCAACCTTTGGCCAAGTTTTGTCTAAAGGCAGGATTTTTCCTCCTCCAGGACCACTGAAAACAGGACATTGGAAATGCAGGGAAATTTAATTCCCAGCAGTTTGATGCAAAATGGCAAAACATCCCACAGCCTCATGGTCTTCGAACACCATATGGATCTCTTTCTCCACTACACCATGCTGCTTATGCCCACTGTCAGCACTGAAACACCCAAAGGAAAAGCCAAAATAAAGCAAAGACCTCTGGATAGAGCAACATTTCTGTCACATACATGGGCAAACACTCACAGAGCACTGAGGTGGTCATGGTGCCACGTTACGGACTGCAGGACACATTGGCTATTCTAGACACCAGGTGTCTAGGACATAATGACCTCTTAATTAATGACTAAATAATGACCACGTACAATTAAGCTGTCAGAAGACAGAGGAAAGAATAATGGTAAGTACAATTCCCTGTTTACAGTAGGAGTCCCTCCCGCTTCTTATGTTCTGGGCTCAGTTCTTAAACATCTTTTTTGTCCACAGGTTTTTCCTTTCCTATTTTGCTTGCATAAAAGAGAAACGCAATTTCAATCCCAAAGAAGCCTTCCTCAGGAAATTAGGAGCATCTCTCTCTGCATTCAGGTTGGGGGGTGGAAAGAGAAGACCACCTGAAATTTTAACAACTGGTGTGGAAATACGCACATATGAACTCCAGACCCTTGGTTTTTCAGCTATAGCAAAGTTCTCCTGCTGGGAAACCCTTGGGTCTGTCCATCTGCCATACAGTATGGTGAATACTACTACAATGGCACTTTAACAATAACTGTGCTCTTTTGAACCTCCCCATTCAAGTCACTCCATTGATCACTCAGAAGAATGCAGACTCTTGTGTTATTTGATCAGCACATATACTCTGAGCATTTAATCCCCTCAAATATTTTTCAATAACTTCCTTTAATTACAAGGAAAACACGTCGAGTGATGCATGCATTGAAGAGCTTCCCCTCATGTCTCTCTTTTTTTTTTTTTCCCCTGTTTAATGAAGAATTTGAATCACTTTTCAGCTTCTTAATCCTATAATCCTGGAAGGAATTTGCTCTCTTCCAAACCCTGGGGGTGGTAGGCTTATGCTTAGTACAGTACACCCTGGAAATCTTTCAGCGGGGTCTTTCCAGAGGAGTCCCAAATACCTGCATTCCTCAGCTGTGTGGCCAGCGTGTAACCCAGCCTCACTGAAAACACCTTGCTTAAGTGATTCAAGGACTGACTTCTCCATGGGAGGTGCAGGGATACCACAACGCAGTAGCCACAAGGTGTTCAGAGAACTAAGCTTTGCCAGGAGGAACGGGTGCACAAGCACCAACCAGGATGGTTTTACCAACACATTTATTACATTCAATGAATCTGTTCTTCTGGAGGAAAGCAAAAGGCAGGAAAAGGGCCACCTTGCACCCTACTGCCTCCCATTCCCCGGGGAGATTGAGGAATGATGGACAAGTCTGTACAACTGCTCTTGTTGGAAAGGTTGGCCTGAACCTGTTGGCTGTACAGTCTTTGCCTGGAAGGGAGCTGGGTGCATTTGCAGCGCGCAATGCTCTGCCCTGCGAGCGCGGTGCGCTCACTGCACAACAACTTCAGACTTGCCTAGTTTTGTTCGAAGAAAAACCTTTGTTGTTGCAATAAGACAGCTCTTTTTGCAATGAAACCAAAGTCCACGATTTTCCTCCTCCTGGTTTTCCTGTAATATCAGGGAACTCCAATGATACATGAAGAACAATTTTTTTACCTTGTCTTTCCAGGCCGTTGTTTCTCAAGCGGTGGCCTGTGGATCTTTAGGGATCCATAAAATGTCAAAAAACGGTGCACGGAACAACTGTAAATGAGTAAAACCACAGTGACAACCCAAACCCTTCCCTCGTAATTCCATACGTGCAGCAAGCAGATAGGGGAAAAGAAAATACACTTTCAAAGTTTTGCAGCATTTTTAGCTGGTTGTAAATCAAACACCCTGGGGCTCCCTTGACCAGAGCAGGTCTTGGCTTACTGTCCAAATGTCTAAGTGCTCTTTCATTACAAGCAGCAGAGAAATGCTGCTGCAAAGACATCTGCTATTCACTCCTCTCCCATTCTAGGTCACGCTCCTCAGCTCGCTTTCTTTTTCTCATGCTTGTTAGTTTAAGCAACCATGGTTTTGTTCGTGGTTAGTTATCTAATCCCGTTACACATAACCGTTGTCACTACGTTTTGTGCTAAAGTAACAACGCTAAGAAACGACTAGGAAACCTGAACAACCCTGTGTATCTCTGTCTTGCTGAGATAAGATGCCATCACAGGGCTCAGCTGAAATACGGCTGGATAAAGAGGAGCACACAGGACACGTTGATGTTAATGTGGACACAGCATGGACACAGTGCACACAGTAAGGACATGTGGGGCACGAGGGTGTTGCTTGCACATCATCTCCCTCCGGTTGAGGGAACTGAAACTTGAAGGCCAATATTTCACTGCTGGATCAGCCTGAAAACCTGGCTTGTTTTCAAAGGTTTGCACATTTTAGTGCAACTCTGATGATCAGTTTTATGATCTGACAATTGACAAACTTGCTAACACCTTAATCACAGCTCAGCTGGCAGAAGATGATGAAAAATTATGTCATACTGTGATGTATGACTGCTGCTTCCCATTGCGTGATAGACTCCAGTACCTATTTCATACCTGAATAGCCCATCTCACGTTGCTCCTTCTACAGGAGCAATGACTTCGCTGCATGCCTGGCTGAAGCATCGTATAATAAGCAGCAGCATAAATTAGAGGTCTATCACTGATGCTAAGTAATAGCCTTATATTTTCCAAAATTCTTCACCTATTTTACCATAAACTTGCATTAAGGGAACACAATTTTGCTATCATCAGAAGAGAGCTGACATAAAACTGACTGAAGGAAGGCACCTCTAGGAATATTTTGCAGCATATATGGCAAGCTGTGTATATATGACAGTAGTGGATGGGATACATGCTGATGTCCTCTCTAGGAGAAAAGTCTCATTAGAGCGGACAGGACTGACAGTTTCTATCCAGACTTTGCATATACATAATGTCGCCCTCACCTCGAGCTTCAAAGTTTAATGAATGAAGCCTATTAAAACCCCCAGGTTTGCAGAAGGAGGAACCAAGTCACATGGAAGTTGTCACTTGCTGCAGGTCACATGTCAATTCAGGACCGGAGCTAGTGACAGAATCTAGGAAAAGAATTGAAAGAACAATATATTTTTGGGGAAAAAATCTACATAAAACAGCTCAGGAAGTGTATTTTCTCATATTCTGTGTGAAAAAATAATGTCCAGTTCTTTTTACAGTCTCATTTACCTTTCCTTTTTTTCATCCTTCCTCCTCTCTCCATCTTTCTCAATATAAAGTATGCCTTTCAAAAAGAAAACTTAAAACATTTCCTTGGAATATAGCAACATTTCATGTTTTTTCCAGAATTGCTATCTCCACTTTTGGAGCCAAAATTATTAGGTGAATTTAGTCGCAACATATGAACCATTTATTTGGGCTACGCTATACTTTTTTTCCACAAATTTTCTGGTGAAAATACAAAAACCTAAGTAATAATCACCAGTCCTCACTAGGAAACCACATACCTACGCCTTTCTTCCACTCTCGCTGCCTTTGTCCTTGTAATAGTTGTATTATCAGCTGTGACCCCAACACTTACATGGCACTTCAAAGCCCCGTAAGGACTATTATCCCCTCACAGAAAGTAGAAGAAAGTGAAATTCACTGCACAGAGGAATTGGTGAGCTTGTGTTGGGACAAAATAAACACTCTGGAAAGGGAGCCCTGGTGAGATGGCTCACCTCGAGCAGCACAGACCAAGGGCTTTTCCGCAGCAAAAGGAGTTTTTTGCCCGAAGAGCCCCGCACCCACCAAAGACAGACCTGGAAAGGCAGCTTCGCAACAGCCGTAATCCCGCCGGGATGAACCAGAGCCTTCAGCTCGTGGATTTGGTGCCTCTGGAGGGTGTTGGAAGAGGAGACGTGGGAGGGGGCACAGATACGTTCCCCTGGTGTGGGTGCATTTGGAGCTGGTACTGCGCATGGGAGCGCAGGGGTGAAGAGGAGGGAGATGACCCCTGCCATGTCTCTGCTCTCTGCAGTGCATGGATGGGCGAATTAATAAGAAGGAGTCCAGCTACCAAAATTGCCCTTCTCCATGCTTGCCATGGTTTCCATTATTGAAAGACTCCTTATTTATAAGATCCCAGGCGTGCTAAATAATAACAATAAAAAAATCCTAACCATTCTCATAAACACAGATTATTCGTTTTTTTTTTTACCTAAGACAAAACCCAGGGCCCCCCCTGCCCACAGCAATCCCTCCTCTCACCCCCGGCCTCCTCCCTCCACGGACAGCAGGGCCACTATGAGCAAAGGAGAAGGAGCAAAGCCCGAGGGCGCTGGCAGGGCACAGCAGTCAGTGTGTCACTGTGATAATCTGCTTAAAGGAGGAGGTCAGGGCATAATTAAATATCCTGGCCTGAAGACCTAATAGAGCAGCTGGAAGATCTGATGCTTTCCCCATAATAAACTGTAGCTCATTTATTACTGCTTTGCATATGTATCTAGAAATGAGTTCAGCCCCAAGCCCTGACTCTCCCCATTCTCTATCACCAGAGATACCAACCTCCTGTTCTCAGATTATTGTTGCGACTATGACACCTACTTTTGTCTACATCTGGGAAGCCACAATACTAAACAAGCAGATTTTGTCACACATTTTCCTGTGGCAGCCACAAAACCATGCGTGGCAAAATCTTCTTACAAAACCATTGCAAATGCACAAAAAGAGGAGGTGGTTTTTCAGAACACACTTTTCTACAATTTTATTTTCACAGTATCAAGGAGGATGCATTGAGCTTCCAAACACCCTTTAGTAATTCAGCCGGATGAGGAGCAACCAGCTGGAAGACCAGCAGCAGCTGGCCACCGGGCTCCTCAAAAGAGAGGAAAACCTCTCTTGGCTTGTGTGAGTCCAACAAGACAGAGAGGATGCATTTGCTGTCTACTGGTATAACAGGTATTTATTAACAGGGAGGTAAGCAAGCTGCTTAATCTCATTTGCACACTGTGAGTATGAGAGAAGAGGGTATGAATAAATTTAGGGTAGAGACTGGAAGAAACAGTGGGGACAAGAAACCAAACGAAAGTTGAGATGGAACTTAACGGATTTGTGTTGAGGGGATTACAGGACACAGGGGATGCGCTCATCGTGAGCTGGATGTGACAACCCAAGAGACCCTGTCCAGCTTTACATTGACCTGATTCAACCTTTGCACAAACACCATTCAGACAGTACAGAGTTGATAGTGATAACTGCGGTTAGGATGCCTAGCATGCATGGCTCTCTCCAATGCCCAGAGCTCTGCTTTGGCTGTACGGGAAGCCTGGAAGTCCAGCTGGGACTAGATGCCCACCTTCGTAAGACGGGTAATGGTAGGGTAATAATTGCACCCTTTGTCATCCTGTTTTCTCCTCCATACGTTTCCTCGTAGTCCTGAATTTGAATGGCTTTCCTCATCCTTTGGCACCAGTTATTTTTGGTTCTTCCAGAAGGTGAAATTAAATTTCCCGCTGATGTAAAGCACAATAGTTCCATTTCGGCCATGGAGTTACGCGAATGTCAAACTGGCAGGAGATCAGTCAGGCCTTCAGATACAGCAGACGTTAACGGCTGAAGTTCATTCAAATACTGTAGCTTCCACTTGGATTATCTCACCCTTTTGTCAGGTTAATCCAAATGTGCCTGGCTGCCTTATCCCTGATGCTCAAAGAACACGCCACATACTCTGACCTTTTGCAACATGCAAGAGGTCTATATTTCACATGCCAGCTATTCATCAGTAAGAATGGGTAAACCTAATGGCTTCCTGCAAGAATGCTATTTTTATAGAGATAAAGAGAAAAACAATCTAATAAAAGCACTGTCTTAGAGAGCAGCCATCATTTTCTTCTAACAAAAAATTAATTTTTGCTGGTAAGACAAATCAAGTTGGCCTCACAGACTTTTTTTTTTTTACTTTCCAACTGAACAAAAGTAGCTGTAAGGTAAATAAAGTGCTAATTTTCAGGGGGCTGGAATTTGGGAAGGAGCAGAGGTTTTTCAGGACTCATTCTTAAGCAGAGGTAGTGGCATGGACCTTTAACGTTTGGATGCCAAGCTGTCAGCAAGTGACTTCAACACCGCCTTTATCTCTCCTCTTTTCTATTTATACATTACACAAAGCTATTTTTTCCTGGGTTTAATTGCACATCAAAGGACCAACTGAATGGATGGGTTTGGGAGGTTGCTGATAGCAACGCTGGGGAATCCTGCAAATGCAGGTCTAAAATTTCAGTTCTTTCCAGTGGTATATTAGCTAATATGGGGAAAGCCAGTGAAACACTTAGCAAGCAAAAGCACCCTGGCTGTGCTTCTATTATTTGCAAGTTCAAGCTGGACATAGAGAAGATTAAATAACTATTTATTATATTAACTCCTTCCCTTTAACCACACATTTGCTACCGAAGGAGACACCAATGACAGTGCTTATTTCAGTCTTTCAGAGGCATAGTGGCAGATCTTTGAAGACATTCAGGTGGCTCAAAGTCTGTGAACATGTCCTTAAAAATGGAGTATAGGCTACTATTCATTCAGGGATGTATAAAATGTATCTCCCAGTTACCTTTAGGTTAAATATATTTGCCTTAGCAAATATGGATTTTGAAGGACTGTTGCAGGATTACAGGAACACAAAAATCACAACATTAAAATTGATTATATCGGACACAGGCATCAGACTGAGCATTTCACCGACTTGGTAAGTGAATAGAAATGCCTACACCTCTATATTCCCGCTGTAACAGAGACGTGACCACCGCAAAGTACCTCAGCTAGCTTAAAACCACTTTCCCAGCACCAAGCCCATCTCGTCTGAGATTTTATGCACAAGAAAGGTAAACAAGCACAACTCCAGTCTAAGTTGCACAGCCTTTTTTGACACATTAACTTGATTATTTTTGCCTACTTCCCCAAGCTTTCCAGCTCATACTGACTTAGCTTCTCTCAGATGAAACCTCTGGCAAAGCTGCTAGCGTTTCAAGTTCCTTAAAACTCACTCCTTTGAATGTCTCAATGTCAATTATTGCTTATTTATGAAAGGAAAGGAAAAGCAAAACACACCAACTCAGACTCAGGAAATAATGAATAGACAGAATTCCACATTCATAAATAAAACAATATACTTCCTATAGCTCTTACATAATCTTAAAGGGTTGTTTTGTTTTAAAACCAACATCATTTTAGTAGGTCTTTTTGTTCTACTACTGTTGTGTTACTTTTAAGTGGGAGAGGTGTTTGACAAGTGAATCTTCAATAAGGACAACCACAGCTTTTATTGACTTTTTTGAAAATATTGAGCTCACTCAGAATTACGGAGCTCAACAGCACTTGTGAGCATAAACTAAAACAATATGTGACTAGTAGAGAATTTATTTAATGTTAAACCCAACAGAAGCTGATGGCCAAACCTAGAGACACTTAAATGCCATTGGAAAACCTTTTCCCTCCCTGGATTGGATATAATCCTCCTCTGGGCTTTATTCCACTGCACACATACAAGTATAATTTACCATAATAATTTGTAATGGTGCATAAATTTGTAATAGGGCCAGTTTCCTTAAACTGTTTCTGTTCACTCGCAGAAACAAGACTTTCTGAAGAGCACAGCCATACAAGGAGATGGATGCAGGTTTGGGTGATGTAGAAGAGCTGGAAGATGGCTCAGTCCTGATTGCCAGTGCTTCCTCATGCCACACAGCTCTGCACAGGCCAGTCTCATGAGGAATGCCTCCAAAGAGCTTGAGAGAACATACCTGTTTACAGATACAGCAAACTAATTACATGGAGCCAAATCTCAATGGAAATAATAATAATAAGAATTAGAATGTTCCAAACAGTAGTCATCTGGGAATCTCAATTAGTTTCACAAACAGTAATTAATTTAGCTTCTTAACTCTCTGCAAGATAGAGAATTACTGATGTTCACATTTTATGGATGGGGATATACACATGCAGAAACATCTACAAGACAGTAGCTGGAGTTAGACAGCGCGTCTTCTCGTGGCCTGTTCTCTACCTTGTGCTGTCTCCCATCATATCAGCTGGTATTCTCCCATTCCTTTTATGCAAAACTATATTCTGCTGTTTTGGACCAAAGAAGAAATGTCTCCAAAGTCTCCTAGGGTTTAACATAACCAAAGTCTGCAGTACTCGGCATGAGACCTGCATTAAATGCCATTGCTTGGCTTTCCCTGCGCTGTGATAGAAAATGTGTTCAGACGGGAACTCACAGGATTTGACTTAGTAACCCAACACTGAAGTTTCCCTAATGAGGCCTATGACAAATTTAGCTTTATTTCTTCTGCTGAATACTGCTATTACCCAGCAGATGACCCTACAAAAAAGTCAGATTAGACACCAGGAGAGAGACCTGCCTGCCTTTGACCTTAGATGCAGGGCATGAAGTGTCAGGGCTCTGAGGGCAGCACTCCAATGCGTTGAGATAACAGGTCCTTCCCTAAAATAGACACCAAGCCGGCCATACCAACAGAGCCATCTCTAGCTTTATAATCCCTTTGCCATTTTAAATCTCCAGATGAGTATATTGCAACACACACACAATTAGTATGTCATGAACCCTCAATAGTACCCAGTAAGTATATAAAGGATGGGGAGGAATAAAGAAAAAAGGCTAATGACATTGATACCAATCTTAACTGAACTTGATTTAGCTGCTTTCTGAAAAGGAAAATCTTTGGGTATCCTCAAAGGTGAGGGTTTAGGTGAGGGTTAACAAAATATGGTATGGACTTTGTGACTGCTGAATTACTAGCTGTTCCACAAATGCTCACGCATAAAACATCTTTGAATGTGAGACTGTCCTGTGGGTAAGACAGGAGGTAGGAGATGTTCTCATCTATTTTTGACTTGATCGCAAAGTAGGTTTGTGACTTGGAAAAATTGTTTTTCATTGTGTCTCGGTTTCCCACAAAGAAAACAAGGCTTGCAGCTGGTGTCCATGGCAGCTGTGCTGCAGTGAATACAAAGTGGATGAAAAATATTACTACTGGACTGTGTAAGGGGAGATTTCAGACCCACTCACATTTTGTAGCATTTTGGAGGACTACATAATCTGTCAGGTGAAGGGGAATAAGGTCCATTGCAGTGACACCGCTGGAAAAAGGAACCACATCCTGGCGTGCTCCTCTCCTGAAGCCTACCTCTGCTTTAATTTTCCCAATTTAAGGTTACTGGATGGTTCCCCTGCAAATTTTCTTTGCCACATTTCTCTGATGTGAGCCAGCAGCTCGTCTGCTCTGTGTCTATTTGTGGCCGGTATGAACTGTGAAGGCTGAAAACACGTCCAGAGGATCTTTTATAATTCCTGGTGATGAGGAGGGCTGCGAGCAGCAAAGTGTGTCACTTATATATTTGTCAGCTGGAAAGCTGAAACCGATAGCAGGGTACGAATAGAGAGCTGATTGATAGCCTAATCTCTAGCTGATACTTCATGTGGCAGATCGTGTTTCTGGGGGCTCCTTTGCCTACCCCAGGGATGGCTCGAAACAAGTCCTGCTGCACCCTGGTGAGGATGTGCTCCTGTTATCACACCAGCTGCCTAGGACCGAAAGGCCAGGGTAAACCAGGTGCACAAGAAAGCCCTGCATGAACTATCTGCTGTTCATCAGTGCTTAAATACTCACAGACCTGTGTTGGTCAGGATGGTGTTATTATGGCTTTGCTATTACTCCGTGCTTGTGGTGTTCTCCAGGCACCTGCACCCAGGAGCCTGCTGTGAAGACAAGCCGGGAGGCAAAGCTGAGTGCAGGCCATGAAAACCACAGCTGGGAGCAAGGCTGGCACATGCAAAACACACCGTCACCGAGGAGCTGAAGACAGCAGTGGTTGCTAAGGGAGGATGAAAATTGGAGGGGAAGACGTTACACACCTTGGAGATGAAGCCACCCCTTGGTGTGTCAAGTAGGAGGACAGAGGAGGAAATGCCATCCAATCCTCCCAGCCTGGACCTGAGTGGTGAGGGAAGGGAATTCAACCAGCTTTTCAAATCTCAGGAAGATAGCAGAGTGGTTTACATTCAAGTTGTCAGTCAGGCAGATGCACTCTTTAAATGCCCATGATTAGCCCTCTTTTCCAATTAGTAGGAGAAGAATCACAGCTCTTGTGCAAAGTGGCTATGGAGACACCCATTAATTTCCATGGACTTGAGTGTAAACAGTAATGAAAAGCTCCCGCTAACTTTCCATGGAAACTCACTTCGAGCGCACATGTGTCCTTGTGTGCCTTTGCCATCTGGAGAGACACAAGGTCCCTCTTTCCTCCCTCAGACAAAAGCGATCATCCTCAGGGCCACCATCCCCAGCAGATCCCAACTGCCCACTCCTTAACAAGCTGCGTGGCTTCTTGGGAGGATTCTTTGTTTTTTAAACTCAGTGGTAGAAGGGGAAGACGAGGAACATCTTTGCATTCACAAAGTAGTTGGGAACAGCAGCAACATCTCTTGCTCCCAAGAAACTCATCACCCCTTGGCGATACCCTGCCCCAGCTGGAAATGAGCACAGGGGGAGGAGGGCTATTCTGGGCTCTGAGCTGGACCCAGGGAAAAGAGAAAGCACGAGGAAAAAAAAAAAGAGAGAGGCTCTGCAAATGAACAGTCAGCATAAACAAAGCCTATCAGCCCAGGCAAGAGGCCGAAGCACGACTGCACTAAACAAATCACGGTGGAATCAGCAATTGGCAAAGTAATTGGCGTTATTACAGCTGATGGAAAATTTCTGATGCCGCCCATGTTCGCTTTCGAAACACTACTCAGACATTTAATTGGCTCGGTTCTCATGTAGCTGATTGCTCTTTTTTTCCTTCTGGAGTGTATCAGGCCTGTATCTACAGACAGAACCTTTCGGATGCGCTTCCCTGGCTCCACGAGACGGGGGATGAAGCTTTGCACAAACTAAGGAATGCAGGAGAAATGTGGAGAGAAACAGGTCTGACTTGGGAAGTTGAATCATTTTAATGATTCCCCCAGTTCTTCGTGAGTTTAACTCTAGCACTACCAAACAGCCCTATGCTTGCAGCACCTAAAATACTGCGAGTGACACGCAGGGATGAAAATTGCATCTGATGATGTCACCAAAGGGTGGTTTCGGTGCTTTAGTCTCCATGCAGGTAAAATTGCTTCCTCTCTCACACACAAATCCTTGTGTGAGCACCTTCTGGCATATTTCTCACATTATTTGATAAAAAGTTAATAATGGTTGAGGGTCTGTGCTCAGGAAACATTTCTCCTTCAACTTGCTAGACTCTTTGGCCAAAGCATCCTTATCCTCTGATTTGAGCCCTCTTCCAGGAAACCAACTGTCCCCCCATAGGTCAGGCCTCCATGGACAGGGAAATTTCAGCCAGAGGCTTTAAAGTCTTTCCCCAGTGTTTTTTAAAAGCCTCACAAAATCATTAATCTGTAGGGAGCAGCCACGTTCTCGAGGTACATGAAATTGGGGAATGGCGTTTTTTTAAGCTTTCATCAGAAAGAGCAGCTTGGCTTGGTGCTCTTGGTTCAGCTCTGTTTTTACCTCCACTCCACTCCCTAGGTCTAGTCTTAGCCCGTTGATCTGCTCTTTAGAGGACATCTAGGAGCAAAAAGCTCTTTCCTTGGCCAGGCAATGTAGGGTAGACAAGGCTGTGGAGGAAGGATGCTGTTGCCCACTTCCTTCCTCCACTCCTCTACTCTGTTGAGAGCTGTATCACCACAGGCTGCCTTAATGGGAAACGCCGTGGTGGCAGTAGCTCTGCAGCCGTGTGGAGGGATGGCTCCTCAATTATCAGGGAGTCGTTTTCGAGTACGTCTTCTCCCTTGGAAGCAGCGGGAAGATTTCTGAACCCGCCTGATTGATGCATTCATCGACTGATTTCACTGGGATGCAATCCATTTAGATTTACAGCTTGTTTCCAAGGAGGAGGGAACCCAAAGAGGCTCATCCGTCATATCCTCCGTCACTGCAAATCAAAGGCAGCTCCACGCCGGGAGACTCCCAATGCTGAAGGGAGAGGGCATTTGGCAGCATGGCTCCCAGAGATTTCTAGAGCTGTTGGACAGCAATCCTCTTGTTTTTCTTGAAAAAAAAAAAAACCAACCCACAACCCTCCCCGCGAAATAGTCTGGCACTTGATAGCAAAGGACACGCTGGAGGATTTGAAGGGATGTGGTGGCCCTTCAACAGCCAGCGTTGTATGGCTGGACCGAAGCGGGGCCCCTCAAAGTCCGCAGTAAGGTTGGCCAGTATGGCCATCTGTAACACAGCAAAGCAATTTGGGAACACCACAGGTTCCCGACTCGGAGACAGGAACTAAGCCCCTGCTCCAGGGCTTTTAGGACCCCCCCCAGAAGCACAGGGTTGGGGAATGGGATCATTTTAAACAAACAGGCGTCTTTCCACCCAAAACAACTGGCTAATTATGGGTAATCCAGCACCACAGTTAGCTTTGCTGGGAATTACAGGATTGCCCTCATGTCTCTGTGCCTCCCGAGTCACTGCTGCTGCCAGACACCAACACAGGACCTGGTGAGTCCTACAGAGCTTCAGAAGAAGACCAAACTCAAAGCAAATTTGAGACCAGAAGACAACAAAGAGGCAAGTTCAGCACAGGGGAGGTCAGCTCTTCCCTTCTCCATGCCAAAGAGGACTTACAGAAAATCACACTAGAAAGAGCCAACAGGCTATGGCCAGTGATAAAAATGGAAGGAAAACACAGGCACCCTCTTGCTACTGGTTTTATCTACGAAGCTGAATATTTTCCCTTGCAGTTACCACTCCTGAGTGCTTGACTCTGTCAGAGAAGAGCTGACAGTGCCCCAAGAAGCCAACAGGGAGATGCCCACTCCCTTCATCCCAGTTTGGTGCAAGTCTTTGATCCACACCCCGTATGAGCCTGTCTAAAAATGGGTAAAGCTTCCTATTGGAGACGCGGTGGACTCCTGGGGTGGGATTCGAGAAGATCAAGGTCTGCTCCCAGCAATGCTGCTCTCCGGCCACAATCAAATCACCTCACTTGGGTTTTTTTTCTGTTCTCTGAAATGGGCATAGCGTCCTGCCCTGCTTTGTGAGATGCTGAGATTTATGTGCGAAAAGCATGACATAAAAACTAAGTATTGTCACATAAAGCAAGATGAAGTTATAAAAAAAAGCCAAGGTAGTGTGGGTGCCATTAAAATCCTGACACTGAGTGCTAGAAGTGGCTTAAATTTGCTGTGGTACTCCCACTGTTCCCTTTTATTAAGCACAGGGAAACATTGCCTTGCAGATAAACATTGTGATGTGGTAAATGTCCAGAATTTAATGGAGTCCATTATAATTGATGAAAATGTAGCTTTCATTAGTTTATGAATGCCTTATTCATATTTTTTTTTTTAAATCCAGAAAGAATGTTTTCCCTAGGCAAGTGCCAAGTAAGAGGGTAAACAACTTCTGCTAGTACACCTTCATCTCTTCCCCAAGGCTGTCTCTCCTGCAGAGGAAAGGCTCTTGTTACACATCCACCAGTCTTCTCTCACAGTCCTCCACCTCTCCCAGTGTGATGCACACAACCCCAGTAACAGCTGGCCACAGCTGGGTGTGTCTATAGGCACCGCGAAGCCTTTTCCCGCTGCTGCCTGCCTGCCTCTGCAACCCTTCGACTCCCGTCTTCACCTTTTAATGTCATACAGTCTTTGGGCCAAGAACAATAATATATTTGCTTTATGATGCTCCAACCACGGCAGGGATTTTTATGGACTACCACAATATCATCTTCTTAACTGTGGACACGCTGCTGATTAAAGCGGTCACACTGGCGGCGAGGGAATCTATAACGTCTTTATTTGTTCACAGGAAGGATACACCAGGAGTTCAAGTTTCTCTCTCTAGACTCAGCCTTTCGGTGCTTTGATCCTGACCACCTCTGATAATAAAAGGGGAATTTAGCTCTTAAATGTGATTCGGTCACTGGTGTCTTGGTTAACACCATCCATAAAAGGATTGGTTTCTTTGTTACACGGGACAAGGCTGAGACCACAGAGTTGAAATAGGAGTAGCATGAAAAAAATGTATCTTTTTAGCTAAAAAGGGCCAATCATTAACCATGTAAATAAATGAGTGGCTATTGAGTTTTAATAACACACTCTCTTCTGTTGCTCATTCATAAAGAGGGGTGAGGAGAAAATGTTTTGAGGCTTCGAAAGTTTGTGTTTTTTTTTAAAATTAGAGAATTACACATTGTGGTACTTCAGCGCCACGAACACCTGCTGACAGTATGATTGCAAAACAGGACATTCTTGAGGCTACAAGAAAATGGGCATAAAAAAGAGAATCCTGTTATCAAGTAAAATATCTGAAGACTGTGGTCGAGTGCGTGTTTTTTTCTCTGACTTTTAAAAGTGTCACATCCTCAAATTCAAACAAGCAGATGGCTGCCAGAAACACTCTGAAACCAGCAAGCTGCTTGTGTTGGACACGTCATTTTTGGTGTCTTGGCCTCTTGACTGTCACATTGATTTTTATTTCATTTTGTTTTGATCCAAGGCAATTGGAGAGGATTTTAAAGTCACCAATGACCTCTGAACTTCAATGATGGCATTTTGGGGTATTTTATCTAGAAGAGGAGATAAGGGCGGAAATGGCCATTTACTCACCATCCAATGAAAAAAAAAAATATAATGACATCATTTGTGGTTTCAGCTGAAGCAGCTGAAGTAAGCTGCTTGAGGCTCTGCAGAGAAGAGGTGATACTGCTAGAGGGAGAAATGTTTTGAAGAGATTGCAACCATGGCATCACCTCCTTTTGTTGATAGTACACAGCCACAGCTGATGACAACTTCAGCTCTAACTCCATGTTCTTGCACAAGTAGCAACCCTGAACTGTAAGTTATACCTGCTCCTGGCCGAGTGTCTGATTTTCTGTTTCTTCCATTTGAAAGAAATTTTTCACATGAAGTCGGGTCTTAGGAAATGCCAGTAGATACAAAACCTTGCATTGCATCTCCCCTGCAACTCAGACTGCTCTGAGCACATCAAACCTGACCTTGCTTCCTCCCAGTAAGAGATAATATGCATCTCTTGTTCCTCACACAGATTTCCCAAGACATTGTCTTGAGCTTCATCTCCCAGGTGCTAAATTGGTTGCCATGCAGGAGATAAGCTGAAGCTCTTGGATGAAGGATAAGGCTGATGAATTTGCTCCTTGGCAGCAAGGGGACCTCTGATGATGTGGGTAAAGGTCACATGGAAGATAAAACTAAGCTGGTAATGTCATCAAAAAAAATCCCAAGGTTGATACCCTGCGGCACACATGCCTCCTGCCGAGGGAAGGACCCTGGCCACCATTAGTCATGTTCCTCCATATGCTGTGGGAAGTTTCCATGCGTGACCATGTCAGCAGAGTGAGTCTCTCAAGGTTCAGATGACTCCATGACACGAGCTGCATGGGCTTGGGTGCTGCTCCTCCTTCTGCTACCCGGCAAGGAAGGCTTCTATGACAGGAGTGACCTAAAGAAAAAGGAGCTTCTGGGTGTCTTCTCAGTGATTTCAGCAGGCTTTGTGCAAGGGGCTCTTTGTTACTACCAGCCTGCCTTACCCTTGTGCCCGATACTGTCTGTGAGCACAGCAGGTCCTGACTGCACTGAATCAAACATGAGGCCACCTTCCTGATGAGGGGTGCAAGGCACTGCAAGGGTACCATTTTTCCTGATTCCCTCTTCCTAAGGCTTGTGTAAGGAAAGTTGTTTTCCTCCCTCACCTCGGTAGGCGCTCTCATGAACTCCTTCCAGCCATCTGAAGCTCCTGTTTTTACCCTTCCATCATTGTCCTGCACCTTTTCCCAGCCATGATGACATGGTAGAGCCATTCCCTCCTCCCAAATGCCTTCATCTCCTCGCTTATCTTCACGGAGGTTATGCTCTGCTCATGTCCAGGCTACTTTCTCCCCAGCACTCTTTTTATTGAAGTAGAGCTGCTTATTAAAGAAACACTATCAGTGATGGTAGCACGTTATAGTGCAGCTGCTGCTCAAATACAAGAGAGTAGAACTATAGTATTCCTATATGAAGAGTACTGTGCCAACTAATTTTGGTAGCACATAGATAAAATACTGATTTAATTTATCTGGATCTAGTAAAAACTGAAAAGAGCTTATAGGAAATCATGCTTATATCTTAGTTAATGAAATTCTGGGCTGCTTCTGGGAAGACTGACAATTGCAAAATCAACCTGCCAAACTTTCATTCACAGCATTGCGAAGCCATTACAGATACGGCAAAGACCGCCAAACTCACAGGGGTGTCTGTGAAGGCACACGTGAGAATGGGGAGCACCACATTTTCTTCCTCCCAAGGCAACCTGGCAGCCTGGGAGGGGGCGGAGAGCAACGAACGGATGCTCTTGACACTGCAGCACACCTCGGTGTTGCGGGGTTTTTTTCCTCCTGACCGATAACTTGAGCCTGAAGTCCCCTCCGCAAGCAAACCACACGAGCCTTCGTTAACGACATTGCTCACTACGCTTGGAGAAGGCTGCCGGAGGTCTCAAGCCATCCGTCCGCAGCCCATCTCACTCTTCCCATGAAGAAGAGCACACCGGGACGTTGATTAGTTTGGCCAGCCAAGCTGCTGCGCTGCACCGTCAGAGAAGGATACCAGAGCAGATGCAGCTTGATTTTACCAGCGCTCTTTGCAGCTGGTTTGCTGCACCCAGAAACCACAGAAGGCTGAAATGAAACTATATGCGCCATATCTGCAGCTCGCGTGTGCGCTGATACCCCTGTGTTTATGTTCGTGCTCATTATTATACACGGAAGGAGGGTGTGCAGAAAACATTGGTCCCTGGGGGATAGCACGCCGTAGCAATTTTCAAGCCAGTTGCTCTGCAAGTAAAAGCCAGGGTGCTAGCAAGTAATGCCTGCAAAGTTTGATGCCTTAATTTCTGCTGTGTGGATCAATATTAACAGTAATATTGTATTTCCAGGGCACACTCAACTGACAGAACAATTGATTATTTGGTATGCAACAGTGCATTGATACTTGATAGTAAACTGGGACACTGAAACAATAAATGTGCAGTTGTTAACAAGCAACACAGAGCATTGAGTTTCAGTGACACAACTGGGATATTGCTTCCTTTGTCTAAAAAGGAACATCTTTAACATGTCAAAAATGCAATTTACTTATCTGACTTACTGAAATACCTGGAGAAAATACCTTCTTCACTGAAACCTGCAGATTAAGGTCATGTTTCCAAATATGTGCCAAATTACATCAATAATTTTGTCCCCACTGTGACCAAACACTTGAGGTATTCTTGAAGGGAAAACGTTTTGTTTGATATGTTTAAACATGTATTATATCAGATCACCTTGTGCATGAACAGATTTCAATGAAAGAAAAGAAATGAAACATTACACTTTGGTTGCAGTAGTCGAGCCAAAGTTATTTTTTTCACCTAGGTTTTTGATTCAGTGTGAAAAGGTATATATATACACACACATATATATTTGGATAGGGCAAACTCGAAATAAAACTTTCTTTATCAAACAAAGGGTTTACTTATATTTGAAAGACATAGTGCTATATCCTTCCATGAGCTGTTTTATTATATATAAGTCTACAATTGTGTCCTATGGACACATTTAACTATCAATCACCAAACCATTAAAAGGAAATTGTACAGAACACCAGTCTTATGACTGGAACCTATTGAAAAAGAAGGCCTCCCTATGGTGAGGGAGAAAGAACTACTTTCTGTGAAGAAAAATAACTCATGGCACTCGCTGTTGCAGGAAAGAACAACTGAATGGTTTAAAACTCTCTTAATCTGAGCTTGGAGAGGTAGGGGAGGTGACTAGTAAATATATGGGAAATGCACCTGTACTATACATAGCCTTTTTCTGGGATAATATAGCCTTTTCTCTGCTAGCAGTGTGTTGAACCCTGTAGGCTTAGCTGCCTTAGCTGCCATCTACGATTTGGAGAGGTCAGGACCAAGGGTGGCTGAATCAGCCTCTGATGGTGGCTCCCCTCTCTCTCCCACTGTTGACAAACAGAGTTTAGGATGATGGAGTCCAGTTTCTCAGTTGGGCCTGAGTCTCTTCAGCCACTAGTAAATTAAATGTGCCCAGAAATATTCCCAGGCATTGAGGTGAACTGGCACAGAACAGTTAGTATCTCTGCTCGCAACCATGTCTTAACTTCCCTAATGCAGCAGCTAAATGCAAATGGCCCACTGGGATGAACCCTGATCCATCCTTAGGAATGATTTAGGAGTTTGCTAATTGTCATGGACCAAAAGCGTGCGAAGGACTGGTCTAGCAGTTTGAGTAGGAGAAGGGAGTTGTATGGCTCTAAGTTTGGTTATAACAATAATCTTTTGCTGGTTCATGATATCATTCTTACTCAGTGAGAAACTGTAGATTACTGCTGCCTGCAATCTAGTAATAATTGCAAGGAACCAGATGTTAGGTGTTTAAAATGACAAAGATGTTATACACGGGCAGCTTAACTTCATAAACAAACCACTGTCCTCTTTTTCCCATCCCACGCCACTGTCATCTGCCTGATACTACATCTTCAACATTTGCAACTTCAAATTACAGAATCACAGAAACATAGAATCATTAAGGTTGGAAATGACCTCTAAGATCATCGAGTCCACCCGTCAACCCAACACCACCATGCCCACTAAATCATGTCCCTAAGTGCCACGTCTACTCGTCTTTAAATCCTTCTAGGGATGGTGACTCAACCACTTCCCTGGGCAGCCTGTTCCAAGGCTTGACCACTCTTTCATACCCCCAAGAAAGCATCCCACCTCAAGCAGTTGCCGTATGCTCTAACCATGCTACACTGGAGGACCGTAAGATGTCCCATAGGAATTTCTGTGCTGAGCTGCCCAAGGCAAAGCGAGTCTGTTTTCATGGGTCCCTCTGAGCTACAAGAAGCTGAACGCAAGCACTTTACTTCAAGAAAGTTGAACTGACTATATCGGGGCAGGGACCATCTGGCAGAAGGCACAGCAGCATTAAAACAATCTCACACCAAAAGGGAAGATCTTGGTATGGTGTCGCCCAAGTCTGGGCACCTTCCTACAACCCCACAGGGACCCGAGCGCTACAAGGCAGCGGAGGGAGGCAGAGGAAGCATTTCGTACCTACACCCGCTTCACCACACACACCACAAAGCCGTCTCGGTGGAAAGGTTTCAAAGCTGTCGTCAGAAGCTCTTACTCTCAGATGGGAGCTGTTCAGAGAAACCCATCCCTTTGAATGGTTTTGCTCGTGACACTTGCAACGTTTGTCTGTGGGCATCACCCATGCAGCAACTGACTCGTTTGCAGCTGGAGCTTGGGAAGGAGCACCTTATCATAGTGAGCCGGCTGTATTTCAGCAATGGCACTTTCTTGGTGAAGAGACAGCACCAAGGCTGCCATCCACCCTTTGCAGTGCCTGCTTTTCCCAAAGAAAAGGTGGTGGAGACTTGTGTCAGGCAGTTGGTGCCTCCTCCCAGCTCTTATTTGGACACCTCTGTGGCCCTGGCAGCCGCGGCTAAAAGCACCATGTGGGCTCTCAGCCTCAACGTTTCACGGCGGCTCCGTGACTCAGGAAGCTATAATGCCAGGAGGATGGCGGATGACTTAATGCCAGCAGAATCTAATACCTTATGATCCTATGATCTAGTGCAAAAGGCAGGAGGAGTGGGAAGCCCAGCAGGCACCTGATTGAAGAGGCTGGGGGAGATAAGAAGAGACAGTGTCCTGCTGTGCATTTCCTCCACCTCCATAACCTTCTCATTTTCAAAGAGTTTCCATAGGGCTGTGGCGGCTATTGTTCTCCAGACCTGGTGCATCAGCATTCCCACTACCCTGACAGCAGTTTGGTATTCACACGCCGCCTGCCCTTCTCCCTCTTCCTATCAGGAAAATGAGCAGCTCGTTTGGCTTCGAGAGGAAACAAAATGTGTACCGCTCGGATCCCCCTGTGCTAACGTGTACAGGGCTATGCTACGTACTCCATAACCGACACGGGCTGCCTGGGCATGCGCTCATGCTCAGACAAACCCAAATGCATTTCCATCAGACTTCGCAAACACGTGTCCGACCTTCCTTCCTTCTAAAAGTGGTCATAGCAGCCAGATCAAACTTTGGCACAACCATCACTGATGTGCAGAGTCAGAAATGAATAAGAGTTCCTTTATGCCCAATTATCAAGGAGGCTGAAGATTCATATAGGCCATTACGATAAAAGGGAGGCTAATTTAAACCTACAGCGAAGTTTAAGGAGTAATCCCGCGCAGGCAGGTAGGTAAGATCAATGTAAATTTGTTCTTGTTTCTGTTTGGCTCCATAAAAAAGAAAAGTACTATCAGGGCTGTGCATTTTTTAAAACTTGCATTTTTTTCCTAAAAAGGGTTGAAATAGGTTTAAGCATCACCGTTATTATCTCAAAAATGACACAGAGACATTTCCATGTGAATGTTTCCCTTTGCAGTCAGATATCCATATTCATCACTTGTGTACCTTCGATCCGGGGACTGCAGCTCCCCTGTGGTCCAAGGACTCAGGGTCCATTTTGTGTAGATCTTTCTGCCAAAATGGGGTTATTAAGCGATGGGAAATATTGCAAGGTCACCCACAGCCTTGGTAGAAACAGGACGGTAGGATAATATCATGGAGAAACTGTAAGCTGTAATATCCAACTGTAGTTGGCAAACCCGAGCGTATTTGGATTGCCTGTTCCAGTATTTGACTCCCTTGTTTTCAAATGATTGTCCTAGCCCTAGTGATTAACCACCTGAATACACCGAAGAAAGATATTCACAGGAAGGATCTCATGGTAAAAAGGCTATTCCTGGCCTTCTTTCCATCACATCATAATCTGTCCGCTAATATGGCTTGAGATCTCAGCTGATCAAAAGGTCATAAGATGCTACTGCTAAGTATCACTCTCTGTCTCTGTTCAGCCGAAGGCATTTTTACTCCGTGCAGCAGGTGGAGGAATGCAAGAGCAAAGCCTTCAAATCTGTTTGTATAATAGATGAAGTCTTTGCTATATGGGATTTATCTTCCTTCAGAGAGTGACACCTGATAAATAAATCTCTAGTTCCCAGTGAAATTAAATAAAACAAAGGCAAATCATATCCCTGCACATTGTAAATATATAACTGCAGAGAACACAAGAGTTCCCAGCATTTCCTTTGCTACAAAAGCTATAAAGTGCTGACCACCCTCAAATTCTGCCAAAATCAAGGGACCCAAATCTCTGAGAACATTACGAAGAGCATGGTGATAACATAGGAGGGACTGAGAGATACATCACTCATTCAGACTAATGAAATGGTAAAATTTGTTTGTTTGTTTGTTTGGTTTTTAAGTTAGCAAAAAGCAAAAACCAAAGAAAGTCTTATTAGCATATCAATGGAAATAATGGAGTGAAAATGGGGGGAAATCTAGTAAATGATGCCATGTGTTTCCCAGTGAATAACACTAGGGTGGCCAATTTTCAAACATCCTGGGATGAATAAAACACTACACTACATCCTACCCAACACCACCACATTGCCCAGTTGGTCACCGCTGTACTGCGGTGTGCCGGTGGCAGTGGGTCCATTGGTCCTGCACTGCATCCATCCCTGGATGCCAGCCATCGCCTCCACCACTGACCGCAGCCGCTTCTCTGACCATCCTGCATCCAAATGGTTGAACATGGGCAAAACCACAGATCACTGCCCAAAACAGCAGGGAGAGAGGGTACCGCTGCCAACAACCACCTGCCACCTGAAGCCCTCGTCTAGCGGGTCTGCAGAGCTAATTTCTGTGAGCGTTACCATTGGAAAAAGCGCTGTTTTGCATCTCCCGCACACCTGAAGAGATGTCACAACCAAATTAAACCCCTCAGCATTTCCCAGACTATCCGCCTGCTCCCTGGCTCTCCAAATGCAGAGCTCTACACCAGGACCAACAGACAGTTTCTTTAACTGCAACTGGCAGTCATTTTGCTCCTCTCCAGGCTTTGAAAGCTGAGAGCCATCAAAGATTAGCAGAAAAAATCATGACTATTTTTCCCTAAGAAGCAGCACTGGTAATAGGCTTCAGGAAAAATCCTCCTAAATGCAAGTGATAAGCGTAGACTGTGTGAAGGCTGACAGGTCTGATTATAATTATCACTGCGAGGGGACCAGCACTAACCTCCCTTCTGGAAGGCAATGACAATTCCTGGAAGGGAACATGCAAGTGAATTATCATAAACAAAATCATTGCAAGTGGAACTGTTTTTCACTTGGAAACTAAATAAGGCCCTGATTTGGGGGGGAAAAAACCCAAAACCTTGAGCACTCATTAAAGTTCATCCTGAAAGAAAATGGTACTCAATCATATGTTTAAGTTTTGCTGACTTTGGGTTGACGGGAGTAAAAGAATGAAGCGGGGCACTTGAAGCATGGGATGGAGTCATGCATGTATGAGGTGTTTGGAAATAAAGGATATCTTCTCAAACCATATTTAAAGAACATGCTATGCAACGAAACATGAACAGAGAGCCCTAGCGAATATGTTGGTCCAGACTGAGCTAAATATTCAAAACTAAGACAAAACTCAGGCAGCCTTGTACCAACCTCTCCCCCTTTCTCACATCCTAGCAGGAAAAAAGCCAAACAGAACCAACACAGCACTCTTCAAATTGCATCTATACATTGAGTTCCTCAAATTGCATCTATACATTGACTGAAATACCACAACATTGCTTTTCAGCAGGGTTTTGAGGTAGATGTGGTAGGTAGTATTCCTTCAAGATCATCCTGTCCTAACCTTCTTTGTGCTTTCTCTGACAGCATTACATTTTTCTTAGGCTGCAGGTTGTTTTGATATTTCTCATTCTATTTCCATTGGAAACTTGGCAATAGAGAAACTTGGGCAATCTGGAATAAGAGTAGCAGTACAGTAGCTTTTTCTTTCTGAACAAAGGGAAATAGATATTATCTTCTTAATAGTGGGCTGTAACTGCAGAGGAGATGAAGAGGAGAGCCTCAGAGTCAAAGGCAGTTCTAGGAGTTTCATTCTCATTATATCTCAATGGAGTGAAGCAAATAAATTGCGCAAGGAGACATATGGAAGCTCACTATGCAAATGGCCTATTTAAGGCTCTTACTTCCTAATTAGGTCCTGGTGTCAGGAGGTTGGTAACAATTATTCACACATAGATCATTTGGATACAATACAAACTGTTCTAAAACCCAAACCATCATAATGGCATGCATTAAAAAGAAGCCCTATTTAGCTTGATCTTTTTAGACTCTTTCACTTAGCGCTTGGAATATCTATTTCTGTGCTATGCACATCCTAAATTTTGTGTCTAACACTGCAGTAACGGGTTTGGAAGGGGAAAAGGAAGAAATAAAAACTTTCACAGCCATAACCCCTTGTTCTTACCTTGTTCACAGATTTCGTCACCAGACTCTGCACAGGGAACCCACACTCTCTTCCCAAATTCTTCATCTGACTCTGTGGCGTTTCGCAGAGCAAAGAAAAAAGAGAAAACTTTGATTGTGAGAATGACCGTGCAGAAAATGGTTACAAGCATCCAAAGTTTTACCCTGCCCTTCTCCATTTCATTACACTGCTCTGCGTCCCCACCACCACCTGCCAGCCGGGGCCCTCTGAGCACCCGGTGCCGGGGTTCACCCTCGGCCCCCCTCAGTTTTGGAAGGTCCCCCAAGCTTCTCCTTAACCCACACAGATGCAGAGATTTCTCCTCCCAGGTAGCCCTGGTAAGCACGGCAGCACCACGGGACCATGACGGCTTTCCCCAGAAGCCGCAGGGCACGCAACGAGCCGTGATGGCAGGGAGCGGTGCCATGGATTCCTATGACAACCTGCATCGGAAAGGCTCGGGAAAATGCCAACCCGCCTGTTTTGTTTAAGAGTTAAAGCAGGGAGCTGAAGCCAAGGATTACCATATTGCAAAACCATTTAAAACAGGGTAAGTGCTTGTGATTCAACATCGTGACTGCGGCAAACCCGCTCTGCCCTGTGCTTCTGCACTTCTGGTATGAAAATGAGATCTTCCTCTCCCCTTCTTCCCCTCCTGCCTCCTCTCCCCTCTTTGTCCACCTCTTGAGCCCTTCACAGGAAGGTGAAATATTTTACATTTTCACCTGTGGTGATGCAGATTGGAGAGTGTTTGCTTTGCTTTGCTTTCCACTGATTTTGCCCAAGGCATCCTTTTAAGCAGCAGCCTGTGCAAAGATAATAGGTGGCACGATTCTCTGTAACTGGAATCGGCAACAAATCAGCCATCTGCCACTCCAGGGGTCTGAGATTAACCCAGCTACTGGACCGTGACTGCAAAGCATTTGCACATTTAGATTACAGAAATGTGAGGTTACCGGTCCAAAAAAATAAGACTGACAATGGGGAAGGTGTGGGGAGAAGGGGTGGAAGATAGCCTTGGAAGAGTCCTCCGGATTAACACTCCTAACAACTCCAAGCAGACAACATTTCTCATTATAAAGTGTTAAAAGGATGAGGGATTTGAAGGAAGCAACTTGAGATTCATGAGACATCACGTTTCAGGGAAACACATCCAAAGACACTTCTCTGATACAGTGAGAAATAAAGACAAAGTCATTCAGCTGCCTTGTCAATGCCTTGCAATGCTCCTTGGGAAGTATGACCAAGCGGCCCAGATGCCTTACTTGGACCACTTAGAAAGTATAAGAGTAACATTTTTGTCCCAAGATGGACAAGCTCCCTTCCTCCAGAGCATTATCAAGAAATCGAGGAAATGAGAGAGGTCTGCATTCTGAAATATAAAGGTTTGGGAAGGTCTCTTCATTTGCTGTCCTCAGTTTACCTTCCTGAATAACAAACACCACATTGCTACTTTGCGCACATGGATGCTGTTGGTCCACATTAATATTTGTCCATATGTTTGGGATCCTCTCTATAAATCTGTTCGGAACTGTTATTTGGTAACTGAAGTATTAAGAGGTTTAAATCTTAAACATAAGCTGGCTCCATGTCTAAAAGCGTGAGCCATGCTCTCTGCAGGTGCATGGCAGGTTAGGACAGCTGCCAGGGTGTCCTCTGCTCGCTTTGATGTGGGCTTTAATCCCCACTCCTGGCATTTGCTTTTGTAGGTTGGCATCCCACGGTCAGGGATCTCAGGTTTAAAAAAGGAGGTTGTGGCCAGAGAAAGAGGTGCAGCTGCAGCCGTAACTATCAGCAAAGACTGCTGGGAAATTCAGGCAAGGACTGCACGGTGTGTGCCCTTGGTGAGGATGGTAACTTAAATACACATCTCATTAAGTCAAAAGAGGCGACTGAAAAGCAAACGACATGCACGTGTGTGGATACAAACCCACGTATTTTTATGCAAATGCTTTATTCACGAAGAACAGGTGTGATCTGGTGGAACGTACAATGGCACACAGATTACTCCAAGTTACTTGGCCAACCCTCTTGTTGACATTTGCCAAGGTTTCCTGGCCCAAACACTACATACCCCTCACTTGTGACAAAGAGAAAAACACAAGAAGAGACAACAGCATCTCTTCTGTGCAAGCTCAAGTTGAGCTGCAGCAATTCCATGGTTTAAGGCACAGCTGAGAGGAGGAAAAGTGAGAGATGAGTTGCTGCAGACATCCTACTCCACACAAAGCCTGCTAGCATCACCTCAGAAGTGAGTGCACCTCCAAGCAGGATTAATTTGGGACTGATCTTTTGATCCTCTGCAGAGGAAGGACCATTGATCTGCGAGGAGCTGTGAGAAGAAGAGGATGAGGAGAGCAGGCTGGAAAACACATTTAAGTCTCCCTAAATTCCCCGCTATTTATCATGGTATTTCCAAAAAGCGTTACCTGAGCTGAATTAAGTGCTCCAAAACCAGGCCCACGTGTCTGAAACCAAAGGTAAGATTTGAAGTGGTTTGGATATATACTAGGGCATGGTTTTCAGGTGAGAGACAGGTCACGGGGATCATCCCACGCCTGGGACTACAAACTGGGCCAAGCTAACAACCTAACAACCCACAAGCTTCTGAGATGCAGCAAGTTAATGAGCCTCTGCCTGTGCTTTGGAAAGGTCTCCTTGAACTTGACCTGCTGGCTGTGTGAGTGCTAAAACTGCTGTTAAAACAGGATCTGGACCCGTTTTCAAACACAAAGGCAGGGGTTTTCTTTTTCTCCAGTCTCCAATTTCTGTAAAGTTAACCTAAAACTTCACATCCAAATGCCAGTGTGATCCAGAGAGGAGTATGTATCTGTGTATGGTAGAAGATCTTTGCATTCAGCTTCAACTATTGGACCACTACAAGAATGCTTGTGCTGGTAACGATTTTTAAAAAAGATTTTTTAAAAAATCAAACCC
>NW_009221951.1:0-307 GCF_000690835.1 Fulmarus glacialis
TCCAAGCCAAGCTGAATTCTCCCTGTTAGGAAAAGCCTGCAGTACCTGGCAGTAATTTAATAACTCTCATTTCGAGCTCTCTAATAGCAGCGCTGTGGAACGGCTCCAAACCCGCTGGTCTCCCTGCCTTTCCGCAATCAAGTTCCCTTTATTGCTTTATAGCAATATTAACAGAGATACCAGTGTTAATGCCTCACCTCAAGCTCAGCTGGCAGGGAAGGACCTGGCACAGCTGAGAGGAAACCCGGCGGCGCGTGGTGGGGCCGGGCCGGCTGGCTCCCGGCACGCACCCCGGCACCCAGCCCTC
>NW_009221952.1:0-2655 GCF_000690835.1 Fulmarus glacialis
GTCCACGCAGAAGTTAACTCTGCAGTCCCAGAGAAGGAAACCTGCCGACCCCCCTTCGAGCCCCCAACTCTGCCAGCCCAGCCGGGTCCCTACCAGAGAGCTCAGCCCCGAGGTGAGGCAGGGGGAGTCCTGAGCTGGAGCAGGGCCATGGGGAACAAGGTGGACAGGAGGGGAGGGTGACAAGAGGTTATTGGACTCTGTGGTCCCTCCCAGCTTCTATTCCTGTTTTGTAACCAGGTCTAAGCTCAGCTTTTAGCATCCACCTCCTCCTCTCATTCAATGCAGAAATATATGGGTTTTTTTTTTCCTAAAGAAAGCGGTAGCACCAATTTACCCCCTTTTCCTACCTCTCTGCCTTCCTCCTGCTCTCCAGATGTGTGGACCAGATATATTCTGGCAGCACCTGTTAGGGGATCCCAAGCCTCTTGCAACAGGTGCTATCCATGTCAGGGACAGACCCCAGGCAGATGCCAACACACTATCAGTCTGAGGCCAAGGTTCCTCGTCAAATCCTTCCTGTATGGGTGCTGCCAAAGCAGCCAGCAGAGTGGATCCAACCCAGATGAGGCACTGGTGTCCAGTGGTTGTTCTGTCAAACTAGCCAGAATGTGTGATACGGCATTTGAGCTGGTACTGGACAAAGTTAGAATGGCACGGACAGACCATGCCTGCCTAAAGACAAAATTTCGCCACTGCAGTTGTCTGAGCAGCAGAATGAGTTTATAGTGAATGAGTGCTTTGTGTTGCATGCCTTAGCATTTTTGATAGGGCTTTTGGAGCCCTGAAGCTGGGTTTACTGTATTGCTAAACCACAGCCTGAGCAATCAGCTTTGAGGTCTGGACCCCAGACACTTCCCCAAATGCTCTTCAGCCCCAGCGTGAGTGCCCCCATCCATATTGGATATTTGCAGGGCTCTGTCTCCAAATGCTTTTTTTGGAAATTCCTTTGCATGCAGGAGGAACATCCAAAGGGATTCCTAACTATGTCCCCACCTTTTAAAGGATCATCTTTTTAGGAACATACTGTTCTGGTCTCTGCCACCCTTTGCAGGGATCTTTGTCTCCAGAGCAGCCACTGCCCTCCCCTTTCCTCCAACAAGTGACTTGCGTCACTGGAACAGCACTGGAAAAAAATATCAGAGGAAAGATCCTTGAGCTTAGAAATAGAGTTTCAAACCACTTCCTACTCTGCCCATTCACTGCAGCCACTCATGATGTGTGGGACAACCCAGTACTGCAGGACCCTGAGAGATGGTCTTCTATTAGGACAACGTGTCACAGCCCAAGGGACCTGCAAATAAAGAAAGTCTAAACAATTCCAGTCCTTCAAAGCTCATTTATAGCAGGAAACATTTATGCAATAGCCTGTAGAAATGGCCTTAAGACATAGTTGTTGTGTTTTTATGGGACCTATCAGATGAGGTTCTTTCAGCGTAAGCTTTCATACATCTGTGGAGTCTGTTGGGTTTGCCTATCTTTATATCCAAGGACTCCACCTAAAGCTCAGGTCTCCCCTAACTTTCCAGAAGTTGGAATGACATCTACAAAAAAGAATAAAAGCTGTAATATTAAGGCATTTGTGAAGAAAATTGTGATGCTACAGAGAATCCCACCTGGGAGAAAAGTCTCTGGAGTGTTTCTGGCCTCCTGAAAGTAGTTAATATTGGAGTCCTTTCCTTTGAGATCCCCAGTTTTCATTTCAATAACAAAGGAGCATCAGAGCCCTAAAAGATTTGTTGGGATGGGTAAGGGTGAGCCTCAGGGTCCCTATTCTCTTCCACAAAGTTATCCTCCCTTCCAAGGAGCTAGTTCATCAAGAGGATGACCCTGCCAGTCCACACCTCCAGAAAATTTTGCCAGAGCCGGAGTGATCCTGAAAGCATCACAAATCTCCCCTGCATAAGGTTTGCCAGGGTGTCTCTGGTCTGGAGTATGCCCTGGACTCTGTATCTCACGTATCTGGAGCCCCGACAAAAGACAAGAGGCAGTCTGCACTTCCCTTATCTGTCTTTTCTCTCCCTGCAGCTTCTCACCCAGTGTCAGCAGAGAGCTGGTGGCGAGTGGAGAGCTTGTTTGTTCAAGGCTCTTTCTGAGTGAGCTGAGTGCTGTTTCCATGCCAAACCCTGATGTGACGGGCAATTGGGCACCTCAGATTAGGAAGGCTGGGACACTGCTTTGGTGTTGCAAACAGCTGGGGCAGGCAGAGCCTCTTCCATTAGCAGTGTGTTGCAGGGTGTAGAAGGAGAGAGAGAAAACAAAAGAGAAAGAGACAAGAGAGATCTGGACTGATCCCTCTTGGTGTACCCAAAATAATCTGGCTCTTCCTTTACTCTCAAACTGGCATAACACAAACCAGGTACCCTCGAGCTCAGGTGCTGAGCTCAGCCTCTCGGCTTAGATTGAGAGTGGAAGTGCTTTCATTTCTGCTGGTGGGGCTAATAATCCCACAATAACCTGGCCAGTCCAAAAAGAGCTTCAGCAAGCAGGAGGATACCCAGTGAATGGAGGAGCCAGAGTTGGAATGGCGCTTTGTCACTGGATGCTCTTCCCTCTTTTGTTCGTAAGGCACCTGCCACTCATAAATGAGAATCAGGCCCCTGGTGACTATGTCCTCAGTATTGGAGCCATTAGCAGAAAATGAGAAATTTCCCTGTC
>NW_009221952.1:2717-3266 GCF_000690835.1 Fulmarus glacialis
GGCCCACATTATGTCCCTGTTTGTTCCTCCATGCCCACTGTGCCTCCCAGGACTAGACGGAGTTGATATTTTCCTACATCTTCCAGTGGCCAGCATCCACAAACTCGCCTTGACTTCCCATGCCTTGTCCATACCTACACACAGTTAATGTGGTGATTTTATCTGTGGTTTGTTCAGCTTTCATGTCCCCCGTATCAATGGCTTTTTTCTCCTCCTCTCACCTCCAGATTGCTAACTGATCCTGCAAGGACACTGCCCCCCGCCCTCTTCCCTGCCTCTGCTATGGACACTTCTGCTTTCAGCCTCCCCACGCCGGCAGTGTCGGAGGAGGGAAATGCCTCTGGCAGCTGGGCAGGCTTCACCACCCCCAACAGCTCCACCACCGCCAGCCCTGGTGTGGTTGTCAGCGGTGTCCTCATCCCCCTGGTCTACCTTATTGTCTGCGTGGTGGGGCTGGCCGGGAATTCTCTGGTCATTTATGTGGTCCTGCGGCACTCTGTGAGCGAGTCGGTGACCAACGTCTACATCTTGAACCTGGCCCTAGCTGAT
>NW_009221952.1:3301-9615 GCF_000690835.1 Fulmarus glacialis
TGCCGTTCCTGGCTGCACAAAATGCCCTGTCCTACTGGCCATTTGGGTCTTTCATGTGCCGCCTGGTGATGGCCGTGGATGCCATCAACCAGTTCACCAGCATCTTCTGCCTGACAGTGATGAGTGTTGATCGCTACCTGGCCGTGGTCCACCCAGGGAAGTCCTCCAAATGGCGGACAGCACGGGTGGCCAAGGCTGTGAGTGCCACTGTGTGGGTGCTGTCTTCGGTAGTGGTGCTACCCGTGGTCGTCTTCTCAGATGTCCCTTTAGGGATGAGCACATGCCACATCCAGTGGCCAGAGCCTGCCTCGGTGTGGAGAGCTGGCTTCATTGTCTACACTGCCACCCTGGGCTTCTTTGGGCCACTGCTGGTGATTTGTCTCTGCTATCTTCTTATTGTTGTGAAGGTTCGTTCCTCTGGCAGACGGGTGAGGGCTCTGTCCTCCAAGCACAAGCTTTCAGAGCGCAGAGTGACCCGCATGGTGGTGGCTGTTGTGGCTGTCTTTGTCCTTTGCTGGCTCCCCTTCTATGTCCTCAACATAATCAATGTCGTCTGCCCACTGCCAGAGGAGCCGTCTCTCTTTGGTGTCTACTTCCTCGTGGTGGTGCTGCCATATGCCAACAGCTGTGCCAACCCTATCATCTATGGCTTCCTCTCCTACCGTTTCAAGCAGGGCTTCCGGAGGGCCATCCTCAGGCCGTCCCGCCGAGTCCAGAGCCAGGAGGTGCCAGCATGCCCCCCAGAGAAGACTGATGATGAAGGGGAAGAGGGCGAGATCAGCAAGATCACCCAGAATGGTAATGACAGGCAGGAGCACCCTCTAAGCAGTGGGGAAGGAGAAAGCAATGAGCAAAAACCACTCCCTGAGGAGCCTGTGGGATGCGAAAAGAGCAACAAGTTGCATGTCAGTTATTTATGATGTAAGGGATGGTGCAGGGGAAAGAGATTTTGGGACATGGGATCCCCTTCACCCTCTGTGCTTTTTCACCTCAAAGGCAATGGGAGACGTTGATATTAAAGTCCAAGACTGCTTAAAGATGAAGAGGGCTCCATGAACTTGTGGAAAAAGCAAGGCATTGTTCTTGGCTTTGGAAGGGACATCTGAAGTTTGTGTGGTACCAGGTAAAGGAAGGACTGCATTCAGGGAGAGCTGAAGAGGTGATGGGCACTGACACTACGAAGAGAGCAAGGTCAGCCCTAGATTGCATTATATGTCCTTAGATCACCCAGCTGTGAAGGGCATCAGCTGCCATCCGACTGTGGCACTTCAAGGAAGTCCTCAAATGGCATATACAACAAAGAGGCATCCCAGTGCCTTGATTATCCTCCTTATAAACATGAGAAGTGGTTTCCCTAGAAGAAAAACAGGAAGGAAAAATGTCTGCAGTGAAGACATACTGGCCAGTTGAATGAATGGCTGACCCTTCTCTAGCTCTCCAATAAGTCTTGGGGACAACTTTCCTACCCATGCTGGTCATGGCTGGAGACCACTCTGACTGCTCAAAACCTCCTCTTTCTTTCCAGGGCTCTCATGGACTCTGGGCAGGCTGATGAGACTTACCTGGGAGAGCAAATGGACATTTCTTTCCTGCACCTCGCATTCTTCAGGGTTCTCCTGGTGCCTCTGCACCCTGGTGGAAGGTGTAACAAGGGTAGAGAAGAAGACAACGAGGCATGGGTTGGAGGCAGGGTTTCTTACAAGCTAAAATGCCCTTTCCTTTTTCTTCTCCCTAAGCCTTATTGTAAATAAACAAAAAGCCTTTGGAGTTAAAAGGCCAACTGGGCAGAACCATTCTGTGTGTTTAGGGGAGGTGGGGGCTATAGATTTGGCTCTCCTGAGAATTCACAATGTCTTTGAGATGAACTGATCTCTGTATGGAGTAATGTTTGGCTGGTACAGGAGATCAAGGCATGTATCAGTACAGGATGGGGGCAGGGAACAGAGGGAGGTCGGGGGATCTCCAGTGTGTGAGAGCTATGGTTGCAGGAGTCTGGGCAATACTAGGAACTTATTCGTCTTGTGGGAAATCGTAGAGTATTTGGCTCAGGATGGAGAAGAAATTATATGTCTGCATGTGTACAAAGGTGGTTTTATGCAAAAGTTTGATCACTGGACTGTACGTGTATGAGAATGGTTGAACAGGATCAGAGATCGAGGAGTCAGGGCTGGTGGGAGATGTGCGTGGGTTGGGCACAGATGCTAATCTGTGTGTGGCTGTGTATATGTGTGTGTATAAATGTGTACAAATGTACGTAAGGGGGTATGCACGTGCATGAGTATGCAAACACAGATGAGGAAGTGTGTTTATGTAATTGTGGGATGTTTAAGTGTAGATACGGTTGTGTAGGCATGCAAGTATATATGAAAATGTGTGCAGACGTGAGTGCTTGGGTAAGAGTGTGAGAGTATGTGTGTTGCTGTGAATGTTGGATGAGTGCTTGCTTCTGTGCACTGGTTGTTGGAGGGAAGTTGTGGGTGGGCCTGTCCAAATGCGCAGGCTAGAGGAGCAGCAATGTATGAGGGTGGGTGGGATGAAGGTCTCTCTTTCCACTTTGTCTTCATTCCTGCAGGCTCTGCTAAATGTCTGTCCCCACACCTTGAACTTCTCCATGAATGCTGTTGCTAAGTTACAGCCACCAAGAAGGCTCTCATACCAGAGCCCTTAGTTATAACTGGCCACTTTTCTCCACAAATAATTCTGAGAAATGGGAAGGAGGGACCCACCAGGAGGACACATGCCTCCCTGAGGTCAGGAGATGTTGGAGGAGGCAGTCCATGGAGGGTCAGTGACAAGAGCTGGCTGGGTGACGGAAAGATGTCTCACAGGTCACTTGAGAGAAGGCGTGAGATGTGAAGGGATGGCATGGGGTCAGGTGTGCTGGGACAGAAGACAAAAGCCTGGGACTGGGAAGCAGAACAAGCTGCAGCAGCTAAGGATGATGGGAACAGAACCACTTTATGAGGAAGCAAGAGACAAGGTCACCCAAAGGCAATGTGAGAAGAAGTGAAGGCCTGGCAAGCATCAGAGGAACTGCAGTGCAGAGCACACAAGTTCGGGAAAGGACAGTCACAGAGCGTCAGGTGAGGAGACATGTCTTAGCCAGGCCAGACAGCAGAGGAAGGGTGGGAAGGGACTGCAAACATGACCAAGCAAAAGACATTCAGCTGTGCTCTCAGCCACTGGTACAGCCATCACCTCCCTAACAGAGAAAATTGTCCCTATGAATCGTCCATCCTCTTGTTTCCTCTTTGAGCCTGGTACGCTGGCACCAAGCTGTCCGTGCCTGTAGGCTCAGCCTCAGAAGCTGAGCTACCAGCGATACCACACAGCTATTGCTTAGCTCCTGTTACAAAGAGCGCTTGCTCCCCTGAGCGTGGGCAGTCAGACAGCCAGGAGTGCAGGCTCAACTCCTGGGGAGAAGAAAGTGCTTGGTAGCCAGTTTCTATCCTCTGCTACCTCTTCACATCTTCTCCTCCTTCCATCCATGCATCAGCTGCCCACACTGCAGGCCCCAGTGAGAAAAGCAGCCAAACTATTTTAATGGGCATGGAATACACTGTCTTTTGGACTAAAAAAGGATAAAAAAACCCCCTTTTTTTTTTTTTTTTTTTTGCTTGGGGAGCTCCCGCAGCATCCACTGGATGAAGCACAATCAAGAAATCCTAGCAGAATGAAGATTAACTACCAAAGCTCCTGCCTTTATACAGGGCAACAAACAGTAGGAAGATTAAAAGGTCTGGCTACCAAGTGATCAGATAGATGAACAACACAGGACTGAGGAGCAGGGCAAGGTGAACGCTGGGCACCACTGGCACAGCAATCACTCTAGGACAGAGGATAAATGGTATTAGCCGGGGAGCATGTAGCGCTGTTCGTGGTTGATGACCAGGCACTGAAGAAGGCATGTGACAGTGAATGAGGACCTTGCAGGAAGCAGCTCAGATGGGTGGGGGGCAGATATAGGAAGGGTTTCCTTCCCCACAGAGTGTCTGCCCAGCTGCCGTGGGGAGATGGGGGAGTTCCCTGGCTGCCAACACGCTTAACAGAGATGCTCTCCTTCAACACTGAATTGAGCTGAGACTTCATTTCGCACGCCTTTGCAGCTCCATCTGCTGCAAGTCACCACTCAAGAAACTCCACCAACTGGCTGGCTTCCTAAAATACCTACATCTCTGAGGAGCCCAGGCCATGGGCAATGCCAGCACCAAGCAAGTGCGCCAAGGAGACATCATTTTGATACATGGAGTCTGAGCCCACTAGCAAGGCAGCTCTGCAGGGGAGCCTGCTGGGGAAAACAAAATGGGTTCCAGGGAGACCTGCAAAAAACTGGGGGGTCTTTAGTTTAAACAGGAGTTTAAAAGAAAAGGGACACAAGTATCATATTTTTCTGTTTTGTGTTTTCTTCCCCCCCCCGCATCCTGTTTTTCATTGGGAAAAAAATGGAGATGAACCGAAAATAAGACTGGGGAAGGGAAAAGAAATGGTATTTTTTGTCCGAAATTCATGAGGAGAAAACAAATGCTACAAAATTCTGCAAACTATCTAACACCATTGATTAAAAGGCTGTTTTTCATAGGAACAGACATTTAGAATGACGGACGGTACCTCACTGTCTCCTGACCCCTCCCTCTCTCCTCAGCTCTGTCTCCCCCCTGGTGAATCCCCAGCTTTTTCTGTGGTAATAGCATTAATCTGACCACCCTTGTGATCTCTCTCCCTCTCCTAACGATGGTGTGGTTGACGCCGGGCAACCCAGAGGCCATGCGCAGTGGCTAAATGAAATTCTGGCCGTATTCAGGGGGGTTTGTTCCAGTCATATATGGAAATGGATTTTTCTATTCTGGGTGCAGAGACACGGAGATAAGGGCTCCATCAAGGCCTGGGCTGCACAAAAGGTTTTATTCTCGTCACGTAGAGATCGGAGCTGCAAGACTAGAAAGGGCCGCAATGATTTCAGCAGCATTGTGCAATGCCTCTTCCCAGCAAACGTTTGATCATAGATGGAGTGTTAGAGACACGGAGAGCCCATTGTGCCAGCAGCTCAGAGAGTTCATATGCACACGTCAGAGTGCAAAAGAGCAGATATGAAGAAGCATATGTATGTGATGCATATACATGCATACAAATGAGTATTTATGTGATTGCATGCGTGTATGTGTGGGTACATGTGAATGTGTATAAATATATATACATATTCATGCCTGTGGGTGCTTTGATTCAAGTATATCTATGTGTGCATGAGACCGTATGTGGCCACCCACACAAATGCACACATACCCAGACATGCACATACCTCTTGGCCTAAGCATGAACACAAGAACACAGCACATACACCTTCATACACACAGCCCAGGCATGGGGTAAAACTGGGACATGACAACTGGACCCTGCAAATGACCTTCCCCACACATGGACCCACCATACATGCACACGCCAGCACATTTCTGCCAGCCCAAAAGTGGCTCGGGGCAGCTTCGGACCCACTCAGTGTGACCCTTTTGCTCTGCAGTGGATCTTCAGGAGAGAAACTGGAAGGGCAGTGAATGGCGATCGGGGAGGGGTTCCAGCGTGGAGAGGCGAGGGTGCGTTTCCAGGCTGTTACTAACACAGCCCACACTTAATGTCATTTGAAGCCGTTGTTAGGGAGCCGCTGTATTTGTCATCAGCAGGGAAACACAGCAGCTCAGCTCAGGCAACAGCAAAACTGTCCAGGCCACGTTCTGCTTCAGCTATTGTACAGGACCGTGGAACAAGGGGGTGTGGGGAGGGGGCAGGAAGCATTTAATCAGTTGTTGAAATAGGGTAGCCAGTAGATAAAAGAGACAGGGAGATACAAGAAAGGGGAACACCCTTGAAAAGAAGATGTTCCTGGCTCTCCTGAGGATTCAATAGAGAATTGAAATGCTTTATCTGCTCGAACGAGTGGAAAATATGCAAATATTTGCTCACGAAAACTTGGTGTTCTTTGCCTTCCCAAGCATAAAATATGCAAACGCCACGCACAACGCAGCGGGCTCACTCAGCTCTCACACTTACCACGTCATGCACAAACACACACACACACACATACCCGGCACGTCAATGCAGCCAGCTGAAGACACGCGCCTGGGCTGCAGCATGTCCTTCTATACACGACAAACAGGGCCATGTGGGAAGGAAATATATATGCCCTGACTCACAAACTGTGCGTCCACGGACTGTGCCCCATCGCTGTTTCCTTCGGTGGTCTTTAACCGGAGCGGCTGCTGAGCTGCCGGTGGGAGTTTGCAGAGAGGACGAAGGAAGGTGAGCCCACCCCAGTCCCTACCTGC
>NW_009221953.1:0-350 GCF_000690835.1 Fulmarus glacialis
TTGTTCTGGCTCTATCTTTACTGTAACAAGGTGAGATGTTATGCTCAAATAGAAATGCGCCTCATTTTAATGGACAAAAACATTCTTCTGTAGCTCTTTGTGTGCGCGAATTGAAGCCTGCAGTGCGGGGCCAGTGCTTGCACATCAGGTACTTGGTGTCAGATGAGTGACTCACACCTATGTGTATGGAAGTATTTAGTTAATATCTGAGGTGCCGGGAGGTGATGCTCAATAATATGTCACTTTGTACCTTGGTTTTGCAGGAGCCATAAAACTCATTATTGCTGCACATACATTTTTCTGATTGCCGTTCATCAGCGCCTTGGCTGGGTCAGGGACCGCCTCGCCCC
>NW_009221953.1:360-581 GCF_000690835.1 Fulmarus glacialis
CCCCCCGCGGGTACGCCCGTGCCGCCCCGAGCGGGAGCAGCCGCGGGGGGACGGAGGCGGGGTACCGGATCTCACTGTATTTGTTTTGCTTTTTATTTCCCCCTGCTGACCAGTGGGCATTCAGGGCAACTGAAGTAAATAGCATGAAGTTATACAGAAGTACACTAAAAAACAAACAGAAAAGGTAGTAAAATTATTATATAATCTCCCAAAAGCTTGAA
>NW_009221954.1:0-2567 GCF_000690835.1 Fulmarus glacialis
GGTGCTCCGAGGGGCGGGAGAGCTGCCCCAGCGGCCGGTGAGCAGGGACTGGAGGCGGCTGGGATACAAGCATGGCTGCAGTCATGGGGCCTGCGTGAGAAACAAGTGTTTTTACAACCAGTAAAATGTTCTTGCGAACACCCTCGAAGTGTAGATGTGGTCTTTTGAATATCCTATAGGCCCAAGTAGTGGTTCTCCAGCAGTGGCTTCAATGTGGAAACTGCTCGGTAATTAATAATAATAAATATATGCAATTAATTTGAATTGAGTTGACGGGAGCAGAAACCTCAGAACATTTCATACCAGCTTTCAGTTGGTTAAAGCATTTATTAGTTGGGCGCAGCACACCTAGATGTGTGGTGTTGCCTGTGCAAGAAGCACATACTTGGAATCCTAGAATCATTTAGGTTGGAAAAGACCTTTAAGATCATCAAGTCCAACTGTATTTGTTCAGTTCATCAGTCAAGCTTGCATTCTTTTTATCCCTTGTTCTTTCTAAGTTTCTTCTGCTTCCTTGTCTTGCATTCTGGTCTTGCAGATGCAATATTTTTGGTGAGAGTGAGGTCTACTAAATAGAACTTTTGCATGAAATCTTGGCAGGGAAGGCCGCAGTTACCTGGTGTGAAGGGTTTCTCTAGAAATAGCAGGTGTTTTGCCTATGTGAAGTGTAAATCAGGGAAAGAAGGGAGCATTTTAGAAGCATTGTGGAGATCCAGGAATGAAACTGGCATAAGTGACAGCAACAGCTACCAGAGTAGGTGTTCCTTTTACTTTCTACATGACAGTACAGAAGTTCTAATGAGTTCTAATTAAATGTAATAAATCACTGAAAATTTCCTCCTTTCTTTTCCTCCCTCCATGTTCCTTCTAATGACCTTGTATGCTTCCAATGTTTTGTTGGTCTTTAGAAGTTAAGTCGTCTTATGCTTACCTCTCTGGAGTTGAATATCTTTTGTCGTTTAATCCGTGCAGACTTTTCTTTCTCTTTTTCTGGGCTCTTTAACTTTGCGTTTTCCTCTCAGTTTTCCTAAGAATAATTCCATCATGGCTCAATTACAAAATAAATCAATGCATTCCTGAATTCTGTCTCAAAATCCTGTTAGCAGTGCTGAACTCTTCTATAGCTTTTACAATTCCTGCTTAAAATATTTTAAGCCTAATTCTCATTTTTAGTATCATCACAGTGCATAGCTGTAATGACATCATGAATTTTAAAGGGAATGCTAATGGAACTTTAACTGAAAGAGCTTTGTGTAGTGTCGTTGATAGAAATGAACATCCAACTCTGTGTGTTCAGGTTTTGTATGCAACGCTAGCAGATGCATTGCCAGATGCATGTTTTTAGATTTAACACCCTATTTCTCAGACCTTGTTTACAACATAGTAGAAACTGATTGTTAACACTAAGATATGTTTCAAATATCCTTTCAACTTGAACTTCAGACTGAATAATAGAAAAAAAATTGATCTTCTGAAGTTGAGCATATTTGGGCAGGGGAGGAATGAAGTGCTGTATATTTGAAGAGAAAAGGGTTCTATAACTCTCTGGTTCTAAAGGTTTCTCAATTTATTTACTCATTAATATAGCAAAGAGATGCTCATGATTTTCTTGTGTTCTGCTGCCAGATCTTTTTTTTTTTTTTTTTTAATTTTTAGCAAATTCTGTATTAGAAAACATGCATTGTCCAGAGAAGAAAGAGAAAATAAGAATAAAAATGTTATCTATTGGTTCTGCAACCCAGGTGTCATTGAATTTAAAGTTTTGAGGATGTTACAGGAAAAACATAATGGAGTTAGATTAAATTATGGGGGAAATGTATATGAGTTTCTAAGGAAAATTGACTTAAGTGATATCTTTTAAGATTGAACCCACAAGTCTGTTGCCAAAACAATTTTCTAAGTCAGAAAGACAAACTTAGGTTAGTATATGTGAAGTAAACCTTAACATTTTCCGCCTCTGGATAGGAGTGGAGCGGTAAGAGTAGCAGCAGTAGGCCTAGCGATGCAGTAGTATCTTCTGTGTTTAGGTGCCATTACAATAGGTATTTTCTTTACTGTAGTAGAGCAAAAGTTGCTTGAATGTCTTTCAGTACTGTACTGCTCTGAGGCTGCTTCTGTCTTTGTCTCCAAACTAGAGACTAGATGTATGGTAACATCTTAAGCAGAAAGCTTTTTCTACAATAGATGTACCCCTGTTTGGCACTGGCAGCATTGGTAATGTTAACTTTGCCAATGGCTGAGTTATTCTATTAATATTCTGGGATTAAGAATGGGAATGTTTATTGTTACTTTAAAATCTTTCACTAACTCTATAAAACTTCTGCCCCTAGTATGTGTAATTGGGCTGTAAAATGGAGAACCTCAACTCTACATCGTCTGGATGAAATTGAGGGCATGAGTTGGATAGGTTGAGTTCTGCTGGGGAATGTGAACACTCTTGTTTAGTCTACAGCTGTTTGGTGGTAGAGCCTTCAGCAGATCCAGAGAAAAGGCATTAAGTGTTATGTGATTGTCGTGGTTTAACCCCAGCCAGCCCCTGAGCACCACACAGCCGCTTGCTCCCCCCC
>NW_009221954.1:2874-4268 GCF_000690835.1 Fulmarus glacialis
CCAGCCGTCCCGGCCATGCTCCCTCCCAGCCCCCTGCGCACCTGGCAGGGCATGGGAAAATGAAAAGTCCTTGACTAGCGTAAACATTACTTAGCAACAACTAAAACATCAGTGTGTTATCAACATTATTCTCATACTACATCCAAAACACAGCACTATACCAGTTAATAGGAAGAAAATCAACTCCATCCCAGCCGAAACAGGAGAGTGATATAGAATTAAATTTTCAAATGTATATTGTGAGCATGGTAGCTGTATGTCTGAGAGAAAAATATTTGCTCCTCTCATAGCAGTAAGCAGCAGGGTGCGTTTAAGCTAGATTCATTAAATGGTCTTCATTAGCAGCACGTACTTGAAGCTATATTTAGTAAAACTAATCAAATTTGAAAAAAGATCAGGAGGACTACATAGTCCTGAAGTCTATGGCTGCTTCTACCAAGCTCCTCCCCATGCCCATTACCTTTAATGTTTTTGTAAGTACAGTAAAAATCTGTTTTGAGCTTGGGCTGGCATGGGGTTTGGAGAACCCATAATTAATACTACTCTCACATTATTTCTAGGTGCTTTTAAATATATGGAGAAACTAAGAGACTCAGTCCTGCTTTTTGCTTAATTTTAATTAGCTGTTTCTATTCTGGGAGATAGTGGCATACATAAAGCAGTGTTGCATGTCACAAGGTTTTCTAAGGCTTTGTTCACCTGCTCTAACAGGCTTGGGTGAAATGGTAGTGCCAATACTTAGCAATTTCTTTGGTTTACAAGAGGGTATGTCCAAATGGCAGCATCACGATATTGTGCCATAAAACTCTGCATTCTGGCATGCTGAGTCTTGTAAGTTTGTGTGCCTGTTCTTGCGTTGGCATTAAGGCTGCTATACTATTAGAAACCAGTGCTGTCAATCACAGCTGCTTTAGTTTGTGTTCTTCTATTTAATCTTTTATGTAACCTACCAGGGATTACTGACTTCTCACTTGCTGTAATACAGGATTTAAAAAATACTTTTTAAATTGAAAAACAAATGAAAAAAACCTCACTCTGCATGTTTTTCTCTTCTTGGCTTGATGAGACTCTTTTGGAAGCAAGCAAACAAATATTCAGAGTATACGGTCACTCTTTATAAACATAGGATGGATGACAACTGCCTCAGATTCTCAGAGCTGCAGTTAACATGGCAGTTCGCACAGAAGGGCGTGCTGGAAGGGCACTGAAGCTCTGCCAGCTCGACCAGGGAGCAGTGGTATCCACCTGGCAGAAAGCCATGGCCTCTCTAAGCTCTGCACCCGCCACGACTGACGCGGCTTCCCAGACGGAGCTCCGGTGGGGTGCCAAGCTGCAGGCTGTGCCCTGCTCTTATGCCAGTATGGGACACCTGTGGGAGGTGTGCCCAGGTAGAG
>NW_009221955.1:0-1124 GCF_000690835.1 Fulmarus glacialis
GTCCCAGGGGAAACGATGCTCTCCTGGGCACGGGGGGTGTTGGAGAATGTTGGCGTGCCTGGGTTTTGAACAGACTCCACTGCGTGTGATGATTTACTGTGCTGTGCCTAAGCGGTGGCTGACCCACCAAGGTCCCCTTTTTGGGGACGTCCGTGTTCAGGCACTCTGCTGCACACAGGCCAGCACGTACTGCCCTTGCAGGGCTCTTTGCAAAAGCCTTGCAGCCGGTTTTGCAGTTTGTTTGGTTTCATGAAAGCCAGGCTGGATTGCCCGGCTGGATGTGCCGGAGCTGAGTCGGCACCCATCAGCTGAGCCGCGCCAGGACACCGCGTGCTCCTTTGTAGTCCAGCCCAGCGGTACAGTCATCCCAAACAGCCCGGTTTGGTGGGTGCTTTCGGTAGGGGTGTTGTACTCGGGGCGAGTACAACCGAATGCTGCTTCCCAACAGCAATCCATGGCATAAGAAACATGATATTTCCCCTCCGCCTCCTTTAATTCATTGATCAAAGAGATCCTTCATCAATGGTTTAAGTTCACAGGTTGTTTGCAAACTTCTCCTTCTAGGAGAAGGTGTAAGACTTTGCCCACGAAGGTGCTGGCATGGGTTTTGTCTTTGGACGCCCCTGGGACCTCCAGGAGAAGCTGCAGTCCTGCCTTTATTTAGCTGGGGACGGGGAGGTTTGTAAACTGTCAAAGTTAAACTGGAAACACACCCCAAACCTAGGAAGACTGCAGAACACAAAGGCATTTGTAAACTAATGTAATTACTTTCCTCAGTGCCTTTGAATAAAGTTGGCTCCACTTTAAAGGCTTTTTCCTACCCTTGTTTTACATTATGTTCTTTCCTTTCTCCTGTTTTCTTTCTTTTTTAATTTCTATCTTCTCCCCCGCGCCCTTCCCTTTTAGCTCCAAGCAGCTGTTAATTTCCAAAATGTGTATCAGTTTTCGTTAGCAAAACTTGGTGTTTGGACATTTTCCTTTTGAAGGTGAGAATAACACCCTGGGAAGATGGATATCTGCTGCGCCGGGTTCTCGCGGCACAGAGCCCGTCCGAGCGCCTGGGAGACCTCCCCGCGGCAGGACGGGGCTTGCCCGGCCAGCCAGCGTGCCACGGCACCCAGCAC
>NW_009221956.1:0-33949 GCF_000690835.1 Fulmarus glacialis
CCCGCCCGCTGCCCCTCCGCCCAGCATCCTGCATACCCTAGGTGATTTCATGCATTATGTTTTTTTTACTTATTGCCAGGTCTGCTCTGATACTAGGCATCAGAAATGAGGTACGAGAACCTCTTTCTTTTTTGCTCCATGTGCTAGTGCCGCCTTCTGGTGTTGGTAGAGTTTTTAGTGCAGTCAATCTGTTTAATTGTCCATGTTGCAGCCTCATATAACAAACATGCCGTAATAGTTAATTTGTAAAAAATCATGTCCATGCCACATTTGGGACACAAATGAATCATACTAGATTTTGCAAGTATGCCGTATATCGTGCAAAAGTGTAACTCGGCCCTTCCCTTGCAAGGAAAACCTCTTAGGCACTGTTTACTGTTTTTATAATTGGGATTCTAGTGTTTAAGTACTGTGTACCTTTTAAAAAAAAAAAAGGAGGTGGCCCCAAAGAGCTTATAATGTTGTGATGTAAACAATTGAAGAGAAATGCAGTAGAATAATACATGATTACATTCAGGATAATAAGCAGCTGGCCACTGTATTTACTACCAAGGTGTTGTCCAGAGTCTTGTATGGGATGACAGAAGAAAGATTATTATTGAGGAAAGATTGGAAGAAAGACAATGGAGTAACAAGGAAAGGTCATTCATTTGGGGAGGACCTATCCCCTTGAAATTTGTAAAAATTCATGTTCCCCTAAAGATTTTCATCAGGAGTGTAAGTCTGTATGTGCTGGCTTGTATTTCTGAAAGTAGTACTTTCTTCTCTGTGGGGATTATTATAGAAAGTTTAAATAGCTCTAAATAGATTCCTTGGATGGTTTGGAATGTTGTTTATGTATAGTTGTCTGTTCCAAAATATAAAGCCCATTAATGATGTAATATGAAATAAAATGCATATTTTCTGAAAATCCAGACAATTATTGGTTTAGGATGCTGTCTTCTCTGTAAGTTGTTGTCAGAGGTACATAGGCATTGTCCAGAGGATAATTTGCCAGATGTATTGACACTGTTGCTAAAATTTCTCATAGCATGACCAGATTACCTTTTTGTCTCAATCAAACCTAGTCTAGTAATGTTGCTTTTTTATAAAGTGTTTCTGACTGTGCATGGGTTGTTGTAGCTTACAGTGTTGGAAAGAAGAATATAAAATGTATGTGAATGCTTATTTTGCATGCCTGACTAAGACTCCTACAGACAACAAGACTCCACTAATCTCTTAGCTTTGGCAGTTTAAAGAACCAGAGAAGTCTGTTTAACAAAGGTTGTATTTTTTTTTTCTTTAGCAGAAAGAAAAGCAAGTTTTGGTCACATTTGCTCTGTATAATTCAGTCTTCTCATTCCTTTTTATTTTCCTACTCAAATATTTGCATTTGTGCTGTTTAAATCTTTGAATGACAACCAATCTGTTTAATTTTGCATTTTTATGAAGAAAGGTGCATTTTATTTTTGTTTGAAATAAAAGTTTAATACAAAAGAGCCAAAGCAGAGATGTATGCAATTAAAAATACTACTTGATCTTCAGCCTTAGGCTATAGTTTCAGCTGTACTTTAAGCAAACACTGTGACTAAAAGAAGCGTTTCTTTGCCATCTCCCCCCTAATTATTTTTTTTTTTTTCCCCCCTCCTTTCCTCAGGCCACCTGCTTTCTTGCTGGGAGTGAGTTCCTTGTGTGAAGCAGGCTGGGGAGCTGATCTGGGGTAAAATGGAATGTCGGTTGTTCTCCCCTCTTCTCTCCCTCCTGCCCCCCCCCAACCAAAACCAGCCACCCCTCATTTTAACTTGGATTGATTTTCCAGTCTGGTTTACTTCAGGACCACATAAACGCTTGTAGTGGACAACTGAGGACAATGGAAGAGGGGATTGATTGTTTCATCAGCATGTCTTACGCTGCTTGAAAAGTGTGAGAGAAACTGAACTGAGCGAATGATCAGATCTTGCTTTCTGGGAAAGGGTGCGGAGCTGTGCATGTATCCTCTCGTGAATCTTATGTTCCTGCATGTATCTTTGTGATTAGAGGTGGTGAAATCTGTCATTCTAGTTTCCATGAAATTTTGTTGTGTTTTAAAATGAAATGTCCTGGAAAAGAGAAAGTTGGAAGGAGACTATTTATTCATGTGTTTTTAGAAAACTCAAAGGGTGACAGTAATAAGTAATATAATTTGAATCTTCCAAGGTACTGATGTTATAGAAGTATCACAATTCTCCTGTGTCCAAATGATACTAGACCTTTAGAGCAAGGGACTGGAGGGATGTCGGGAAAACAGTATGTAGCAATCTGCCCAGGTTCTTCTCTCTCATCAATGAGCCGCTCTTTCCTACACGAGCTTATCTATCTTGTGGGATGAGAAATGGCCCTACAAAACTTCACCGAATACTGGATATACTGGGGTGTCTTCCCTCATCTTCCTAGGGCATGAGACACCTGTTCCAGCATAACTCTTTCCTTCAACAACTTACTAGGAGATCCATAGATTTCCATGAGCCTCATGTGCACTGTGACGCTAGTGTTTTCTGGCATTTTAGTGAGGAGACAAGAGAAGGGATGATCACTGTGGAGGGAGGAAGCAGAGTTCTCTTCCAACCTTTCCAAACTCTAAAGCAGAGATTTTCAGATACTGTGGGAAGGGAAGCAGAGAGAGTTACAACACACTTAGCAAGACTAGATTGGATCGCTCCAGGCAGAGGAAGGCAGAGCACAAGACTACTGTTTAGGGGTAGTTTAATCATTTGGATATTATTTTATATTGCGTATATTAGAGTTACAGTGATACTATGATAGTAGTTCATTGTTGATAATTGCTTGATGGCTCTGAGGAAGATTGATGTGATTCCTATTGTGATCTTAAAATGTTTGCTAAAGATAGTGTGCTCTCACGTGGTCTCACACAGTGAATGGGACTGGAGTTTGGAAACCTCCAGATTTCAGAAGGTAACGCTTCAAAGTCCCCCAAGCTGATCTCAAAACCTAGATGTTCTTGAGGCAGGTGTCTCCTCATGGAAGCAGCAGCTGGGCAGCCTGAAGAGCTGCTTAGCATAGGAGACGTGGTGGGAGAAACTCTTCATGTCAAGATGTCCCAAAATAGCAGATCTGGAATCCTTGTTCAAGTTTTTCAGGTATCGGGTTGTAGAAAGAACTGAGAGGTACATACAGCCCGACTACAGGCCAGACTTAGGGGCTTTGACAGTGGGACTTCTCAAAGCTGATGTTCTGAAAGAGGTTTGGCTGCAGCAGACCAACTTACTGGTGGCTTTGGGCTATGTATTTTACTTGACTTATGCTAATGGTTAATCAAAAACTATCTAAACCTGTTAGTTTTTCGCTGTGCTTGCTTAACATTACAAAAATACCTATCTTTTAAAAACCGAAGTAATAAACCGAAGTAATTTATGGATGTTTTAAAACAATTTGCTGTTTTCTTCATCAGTTATGGAATTAGATGTCAATCTGCTACGCAATGTGATCTTGTAAGCCTTTGAAAATTGTATCAAGTGCTTTTCAAATATCAAAATAATTTGCATTTATCTATACATTTTGTTCATCCTTCTTGAAACAGATTTCCTCAGAAATACAAAGTTTCTTCTTTCAGTCTGTCTTTTCACTACCTTACTAGGAAGACTTAAAATTCACACTGTTTCAATGTTTTCATCCAACAAGGAATTGTTAAAGTTGCTGCTAAATTTTCCAGGAAAAGAACTGCTGATCTCCAATTGTTAAAAAATAAAAGGAACTTTCAGTTCCTGGTTGGTGCCTGTAAATGCTGTGGTAGTAGAATACTGGAAACAAAATTGAAGTTCAAATGGAAGTTACCTATGTCTTTCTGAAAAACTTATTTGAGACACAAACGCATCACGTCCACATTCTCTGTGCGAAGGAAAGCTCGTACACCTCGTGTATACCTTAGCAAGACAGTAATGACCAGGTGCGAGTTGTTCTGGCAGAGGTAGGAATATACACTCTTAGCTGTGGTTGTCGTCTTGCTGTTTAATACTGTTAGTAATTTTACCATTATAAACAGTACCTTAAAGTTACTTTTGAGTCATGTTATTAAATATTCTTTTGTAAGAAAGTAAATTCTTAGAGGAAGTGTAATTAGTATCCATAGCTGTATCTTTTTAGAAAAAAAGGTAGGCACTAAGGTTGCTGTTGCGTTAAAAATCTCACAAATGCAAATTGGTGGGTAGTTATCATGGTTTTATTTGAACTCACCCTACTGCCAATACATTTCCCTCGTAGTTTTTCACTTTGAGTTTGTGCTTAGATTATAGATAGTAGAGTTTCTACTTCTTCTAAAGTGTTGTCAACCAGTTTTGTGTCACTTTCACTTTTGTTGTGAGTTGTAATGCCTTGAAAATGTAATTCACTGTTTAGACCTGCTGAGGAAAGAACTAAAAATCTTGTACTATGTACGTTTGGCAATGAAATGGATGAAAATTCTTCATGCTTTTTAATAGAATGTTTGGCTGGCTTAGGGTTTCCTCAGAAGAGCTATTAGATCTGATGTTTGCTTTAAAATGTTTTTTTGAAAAACTTGTTTATTTTATACCAAAGTGTAGTGTATATGTTACGTTCTTTCCATGCTTATTCAGTGGAACAGCAGCAGAGGAAAGCTGGATAACATTGCTTGTTAATTTTATTTATAAGTATCTTTTTGTTAAGTTTGCATTATTTGAAATGAAGTGTAAAACATGAGGTTTAGTAACCCCACAGCCAGTAGTTGAAGTCTTTACCAGACAGATTAAGTTGGTTTTACGTGTATTTAGTGTTGAATTTAAAAGCAGTTCAAATTAAAGCACAGTGTATCTTTTTAATTGATCTTAGTTTCAGGAAGAAAATTCCTATCTTTGATTTTGTTTGAAAATAAAAGTTTGGTTTTATGTGGCTTCTTAGCCACAGGGGTACTGGAGTTTTTTCACTAGTTTTTTCACTCCTCGTAAATATTTGTTCAGCTATGGGAACTTGTTGTGTTTCTTTGTTGGCAATACTTGTTTTGCTCATGTATTTACTGCTGGTTTTGTAAAACCCAGACTAGAAATATTTTCAAAACATTATAAGAGTATTATCACAGCCAACCTTGCATATTATGCAGCAATCAGCTACTTGGAGCTTTCCATTGCTCCTGTGAAAACATCACGAGCAATTCCTACTATGAAACAGATAGGGTGACAGAATCCAAACTGTTAATTTAACAAATCAGATGCACTGTGTTGCACCAGCCACCTACCAAATACCGTATAGGTCATCGTTATTACGTCAAAAGGTAATTTATCAGAATACAGCAATGACTTGTTTTATCATTTGGTAAGTAGTCTCCTGCTGGATAGTCTGGCCTTCTGAGGAGCAAGTGTTAGTTATTCTGTGCCACTGAAACATCTGACTCACAAGACTACTCAAGATGATATCTTCTGCTAACTCTTCTTTCTCTGCTGCGGGGATGTGAAGGAGAGCACTACTTTCTTAGAGAGTAAGAGTAGTAACAGAACTAGAGTCTCTCACCATGAAGTTCACACAGTACCTTTCTGCGTTTCTCTTTGTGGGCTAAATGAGTCATGTCATGCATGCCCCACTACCCCTTCCACTGCAAGGTGACCCGTGTGCCAACTACTTCTTAAAATGAAGAGTAATGTTAGATATCTCATCCCATACAAGGTTTCCAGGCATTAAGTGAAACTAGGAAAGGCTAGGTTCAGAACAAATTAGAATGGGATTCTTAACCCCATAATGTGGTTAAAGCTGAGAAACTCCCTAGTATGGGACACAGTTTACACACTTGGAAGAGATAGGACGGATGCATGGAAGAAGAATCCATTTTCTTTAAATAGGAACAAATATTACAGGGGGTGTTGCAATTTGCTGAATACTCAGCAAATACTTTATGCTGCCTGTATTTATAGTCTCCATTAAGCATCTTTTGGGGGAGGACGCTTGGCTAAACTGACTAATGGTCTTAATGGCTGTTGTTATGCTGTATTTCAGCAAATATCTAATTTCCCCAATTTTACTTTATAGTGTGCATTATCCTTTTAGTATTGCTTTCTACCACCTTTTGTAATGAGGGCTTACCTTCTATGTTTAGGTTGGGTTTTGCAGTGTTGATGCTCCTGTTGTTATGTTGTGTAATACCATTGTGACTCAAGTCCATGTCGTCTCCATATCTAATGCTATTATAAGATTGAAACTTTTAAAATTCATTTAGTAGGAAACTAAGAGCTGATCTGATCAAGTCTGAGTTAGCTTTCTTCCAAAGTCCTTTAGAAGTTCTAAGTGATTAAATGAAAAAGGTGCAGTTTACAGAAGCAAGAGACTTCAACATCAAACAACTCAACTCACAGCGTATGTCAAGTATAAACAATCTGTAAGTTATAAAAAGAAATTTTCTAATCTTTCATGCTGTATTCACTGAAGTCATAGTGAGAGCAAAACTCTGGGTGGTGGCGAGCCCCATTGTGACAGTGAGAAAATGCTGAAAGAATGTATCTTGTGAAAAAAATAAATTTACGTGCTTGGTCCCAGAGATTTGATTTATCTCTCTCATGGTTAGCTTTTGTCCCTTCTTTTTTCACCTTCCCTCAAGTATTTCCTACTATGGTAAGACAAAAGTCAATACGAGTTAAGGTATTTTGAATTCAGCTTTAGACATAATGCTACAGTGATTGTGATTGCTCGTGAAATAACAGGTCAGGACTAGGTAGAAGAAAACACTACTTTCATGCTGCCCTGGCATTATTCATAGCATTTAATACAAAGTCAGACTGGTCAGTCAACACTTCTTTTAAACAAAACGTATTATGTAGCTTTTAGCAGACTTCCGAGGGAAGCTAGTTGTATTGTATGGACGCATTGGTGGCTTTTTTCATTGGACAAGGCATGGCTGCAGTTTTTCTTGTCTTAAAACCCTCTCACATGAACAAGTGTCTGATGCTCAAAAATTTAATCTTGTTATTAAAGTGTTACGGAAGTGATAATTTACGTATCATTTGCACCTGTACAGTTTAGAGAGCTCTGTGGCCTCTCTATTCTAAATCCAAAGCAAATAGATCTTAAAATACATGTTGTAAGAGTTTTATACAACTTGCTAAGTTCAGATATTAAAGAGAGATGGCTTTTATACACAGTTTGGTTATATGTGGAAATAGATTAGGAGTAATCACGTTGAATGACGCAGAAAAATTGTTTCTGCAGTATCGCCCTATGAAAATAAGAGCTGTGATTTGTACAGATATGTGGGACTCCTGATGTGCACACCAGGGTGTCTTGATAGCTTAAATATATGCCTTTTTTAATGCTGTGTACATTGTGTTAAAATACTGAAATCTGAAATTCAAATACTGCACGTAAGCTAGGTCTTAGAGCTGTCAGTGAGGGTTCAGGATGCTTCAGAACCTTTAGGAAGATACCTGGTTTACCTGTGAAGACCAGTTGTTTCTGCTTTAATTTCAGGTAACTGTATTTGTGACCTGTTCATGGTTTGTTGTCATGTATGGGCCCAATGCCCCAAAGAAAAAAGGAAAAATAACAGTCTTGTTCCTAGTTTATTTGTAAACCAGGTCAGATACCCTTGATTAGCTCCCAGCTGGAGCATAATTTAAATCCTGCCAGATTGAACCTAAACAGCAGGCTTTTTTCAGATCAGCCAAAAGATAGGGAGAGAAAAATAAAAGCTATTTCCAGTTCACAAGCAGTACAACAGTGCTGAATAAATCTGCAACTGTTAATGAATAGCTATTTCAAATATTTACAGGAGGCAAAAGAAAAGAAGATTGGCATCCAAGGCAGCTGTGCCCAGGGAGAGCTATTAAAAATAAACATGATAAATGATTTTCAAGTGCTCGTATAGCTGTCAAATATCAGAAGTACTCAAAAGTGGAAAGTGTTTATACTCTATGGCCATGCTGCTAGGCATTCTGGATAGAGATGTTTTTTTCTCAAATTTTTCACGAAACTATCATTCAGCAGATGAAAAGGGGAGAGAGGATCTAATGTAAAATATTCAAGAACCTTGAACTTTTTGCTACATTAAAATACACAAATGCTTATTTGCTTTGTAGGTGAAAATGAAATTGTTTTATACATTCAATTATTTCCACACTGAACTAATTTATTTAGTCTCGATTCCTAATAAAAAATATGTGATGAAAGTTTATGCTTATAACAAAATCCATTACTTATTTTTATGACTCTCTCAGTCTTCTGTATTAATGGATGACAGCGATGAAGGTGTATGATTGTTGCACTGGTTTTGTACAAAACTTGAAAAATTATATATATACATAGTAAGCTATGAACTTCAATTGCTTCTGCACACACAGATTTTTTCAGGTTGTCTAGAAAGTATTTTTATATCAGTTTTCAGTTCTGAATTTAATGTATGTCAGTTGACTGTAAACTTTTTAGCAGAGACACTTTATTTTTGTACTTCACTGTGAAGCTAGTTTCTCAGAAGCTGTCATGCTGGTGAATCCCTCCCCACCCACCCCCCCAAAAAAAAAAAAAAAGAATTGATGCCTTATATACCGGAGATACATCAAGTGCAAAGGACATGAGAAAAATGTCATTACTCATAGGATGCTACAGTAGAAATCGTGTGTTTGTCATGCATGGATATTGCTTTCTTCCCTTTTCCAATTTTTTTTGTTCTCTTTCAAAAATGAATTAGATAAAATGATGCTAAAACACTAATCCAGCTTGTCTTAGAAATAAGTTCAGGTCCTGTGTTTGAGGGGTAAGCAAATGTGGAGTACATGTAATGAGCGTATTTTCACTGAAACGTTGCAGGAGACCCATGTGTTACAGTTACATGGATTGCTGTCTTGCTTCTGCATAAACTCCTGCCCTTTAGCACTGAAATTCACTGTGAAATGGGTATGAGCTCAGCTGTCTGAATCTGTCATGGCAAACAGCCTAAATGGTGTCTTGAACTGATGTCACAATGAAGAGCAAGAAGAAATTTGAAAGCATCTCTTTCCTTAACCTGTACACATCTTTATTGTTATGGAAATGGCTTAGTGGTGTCCTCAGAAAGTAAGTTTTAGCAAAATCTGCCAGATCCACTTCTTATCAAGTTGTGGTGAGGTAAGAAGCACAGTGATGATGGAAAAAATGGGAAAAGATGGGACCGCCCCAAGCCTGAGGACACTCCAAGCCTGAAAGCTTGCCTCTTTTTTCCAGTTTTATCTTTCCATGTAATGGCAGATGTTACCTTTCAATGTACCATTGCATAACAGTATAGTTTCCTGAAATGATCAAATGAGACAGCAAATTCTATACTGGTTTCCTTAATATGGAGGCTTTGTATCTCACTGGCCATTGATTTGAAAGTTAACACAATGTTAGGTATTGAAATGATTGTAGCTGCCATGGCCCAACATGCTTTCAGTCATTAAGCATGCCCGTTGCCTGATTTCCTAAATGGATCTCCACTTCTATTGTTTCAGGATTATAATGCTGTGCTGCGTAGGGTGCAACACCTGAGTCACTTCAGGAAACTAACGTGTACTGTTGTATGTGTCTTAAGTGAAATTTTATAGTTGTGCCATGTAAACACATTTTCCAAATTATTGAAGGAAAGGAGTAGGTAATGGCGAAGGAAAGGAAGCTGTTTGGAAGGCTTGATAGATATGTGTATATTAAAATAAAATTTGCTAAATATAGAGAAAACATAGATGATTTTTAATCTGTATGAATACTCTGCAGAGCAGGAAAATCCAGTTTTTCCAGCCTTCATTTTTTTTCAAAACTCTTTTCGGTTGCACAGTAGGAATCCTACTTATTACAGAGTAGGCTTTTTCATTGGTTTTGGGTAAACAATAAGCTGACATACTTTCCAAACAAGAATTGAACATTAGTAGTAACACTTTTTAAAAAATTTAATTTTTAACTTGCAGGGTCTTACTGGAAGAAGTAAGATACTCGTAGCATTCATTTAAGAGAGGTCTATCTAATGCAAGTAGTATGTAATACTCTTCAAATAGTGCTTCTTACGAATAAAGCTTACATTTATGTATTTGAACTAAAATTGGTGTGGACTGCATTATTCACATTATTCACACAAGCTAATGTTATATTATGATGTGATTCTTCTTCAGCTGTGCTGAGTACTGTTATTTAAACACTGATGACATGAACAGAATTCTGCGTAGAACCTATTTTATTATAGCAAAGCTTAATAAGTAGAGCTTCTGGTTGGAGGATGTGAAAGAGAAAGGGTTAATGGAGAGTTCAAGAAGGTTCAATGTGCATTACTTCTAGAGAAGACATTCTTGCTCAGAAACTGGGTTTTTAAAAGAACTTCTGGCTAATCTATGAAGGTATATTTCATGTTCTGTGGAAACACATGTACTTGCATGCTACTTTAGTTAATTACTGAAAATAAATACATTTTTTGCTAAACCTTGTAAATGTCAAGTGCATTCAACTACTGGAAGGGTGTAGCGGACTTAGCTTTTCCTCCTCCCTTAAAGCTTTCCAGTTTCTGCAAGTAGAGTAGATTTTTCTGCCTTCCATATAAGCAGAAACTTCTTACCATTCTTGGGTGTAGAAAGGAGATTGAAATGGCATGTCCAGACAAAATTTACTCGCAACATCGTAAGAGTGATTTCTTTGGGCATGTCTGCTGCAGCATCCCACCGCCATACCCCGTACTGAAGGCGGCATACAGCATCCAGGCTGGTCTGTCACATCTGCAGTGGGCAGACTGCATCTGTCTAAGCTGACTTCAGTAAAATTACCTAGAGCACTTTTGTAAAAGTAATTATTGTCGTCCTGCCCCAGATCTTCTGCTAACTGTGAAGAGGGGAAGGATACTCTCCGCTATTTTACCGTTCCCCAGGACTGTTTCTTTTTCCTTCTTTGTAAATATGCTAGTACCTGCATCTGCTCCTATTTTTCCCAGGCTGCAGCAATGAGACAGAATAATAGTGTTGCAGAAAACCCTTAGTATCCTGAGCAGTAGCAGAGAAGCTAATAAAACTAGCATTAATTTCTCTGTTGCTACTCTTTCAAAAATCCTTGAGGAGAGGTAGCTGGATGGACCTGAAGATGCAGGGAGATGAAACTTCAACTACTCAACTTCCACTGTTCAGTGGAAAGTTCTTTGCAAACATAGGGATAGAAATTTTCTTTGAGGTTTAATCAACCAGATATCAGTGTTTGCCTATCTGTGAGAGTTTGAATAAGGAGGACTAAGCAAATGGATTTTTTTTTAATGCTTTGTTAGAGCACAATAATAAGTTCTTTTTTGAAGATGGATAAGTAAAACATAATTTATGTCTTGTATATTAAGTACAGTGTTTGGTCCTTTACATATTCCAAGCAGTAAAGTTGTCATAAAAGAAATAACATTTTTACATTTCTAGTATTCTATGGCAAAAAGTATCTCCACAGCAAATAATAAAATGAAAGTTCTATAAGATCTTAAAGTCGCTTTCATGCTTGGTTATTATAAACTGCAATATCCTTCATTGTAACTTAATTTTGAAAGTATCTGAGCATAGAGTAGGTATTATAATGTTAAAATTTCTGTGACACGGATAATTTTACAGGTTACAGGAATTTTATTCAGACATAGTAAAGTTAGAGCTGTGAAGCTTGTATTTTCTCTCTCAGCCCCTTCTCTCCTTTGTAGGGTACTGCTACTCTTGCTTTATAAAGATTTGTGTTCAATTCTTAAATGTATTTTAATGTATTTTTTTGTATTTAATTATTTTAATTTGCATATTGGGCTTGCATAGTCTCCTTAAGTTAATTGTTTCTTTTCTCCAGCTGTTCCTAAATAGCCATTGTGCTGATCAAGCATTTACTTCAGTATGTCCTTGATAAAATTAATGAAAGCATCTGTAGAAGCAGCGACAGCAGCTGCAGTGCCTTACGGAAGCCAACTTCTGCTTAACATTCTGATAAAAGAAATAGTTTTGTACTTGTGCTGGAAGCTAATGCTGGCTGGCTTACTTCTAGCATAAAAAGAGTTGCACCTGCCACGGCTAGACCAAGCAGTGAGACTTGCTGATTACATGTTCTTGTTAGTGTCATTGTTATTGGTAAAATGGGAGTGATGTCATCCTTATCAAACCCTCCTGGCACCCTACAGAGTGACAAATAATTTGCCCACTGCTGTTTATCAGCATGGGCCTTGTTTTAGAAGTGACGAGAGTGCTGAATTTTCACAGTTGAATGGTGTACGACTGCAGAGGTGTATGAAAATGAAATGGATTGATACTTGTAATCAGTGTGCATAGTGATGGTTAAGGTGTAATGAAACATAAGTGCACATTTAGGGTAATTATATTGCTACCAGGTGGGGCCCTGGGGCTTTGCATGTATAGAAAACCGCTTGAGGTGGCGGATGTGCGGGAAGAAGTACTGCAGCACCATCTGCTTTTTTCTCATTTCCTCATTAATTCTTCTATCCCCCAAGCCTGGACTACACAGACTTTGAACAGCACTTGGACTGTTCAGTATCTCCTCTCCTTCTAGTTGGGTATAGCCCCAAACACTGGAGTAGATGTGATGCAAAACAGCAGCTCTTGTGAGTAGGATATGTTAGTCCATCCTTCTAGAGCTCTGAGAGACATATGTTGCATACTTCTCCTCTTTAATCTTCTCTCAAAATGGCTTGTAGTAAAATCTCCTCTTGTTACATTTTAAGGCAATAACTAATATTTTAAGGCTTTCTGTGTGTATTGGTTGTATATACTTAGATATATATGTCTTAATGGGTAATGAAAAATACTAAGAATTCCTCCAGACAGGCATCTGTATTTTCTGTTTATACTTCAGTGGAAATCTGCAAGCCTTAAGCTACTTGCATTTTTTCTAAGTAAGTAATGGGAATAAATGGTTGGTAGTTGAAAATAGCACGAGTATCTTTTGCTCTTTGGAATCACTGTGCAAACTGAAAAATGAGAACTGCATATTGTCATCCATTGGTGGTAATTACTATGGGAAATGGGAATGTGTGTTTTCAAATTTAAAAAGGGAATAGGAGTTTCGTGCCTCCAGAGACAGTATTCACACAAGCACACCAAATGTCTCAAATGTGGTAGATACGCCACACGTGCAGTTTGGTTGCACATCTCATGTAAGGTAGGTTTAATGTATCTCAGATGCCTTGTATTCTTCTGCACTTGTTGATAGCTAATTTGTGTATGTGCATTTACATGTCTGGCAGTATGCTACAAAAAGCAGCGTTTTCAAAGCATGTTCTGGACTGATGGCCATAGATTGTGTTATTGTGAAACGTTTTGTAATTTATATAGCTTTTCTATTATAATGCATCTTCTATACATCTTTGACATTTTTATTAATCTCAGTTTTTCCCCGCTGAATGTAGGTCATTATATAAATTTGCACTGTTTGTTCCCTAATAAAAAAAGAACATTGCTGAATATGACTTTTTTTTTTTTTTTTTTGGATAATGTGTGCCAGGGTCAGGCTTATACTTGATGTAACGACAGGGAAGGCAGTGGAGTAATACCTTGGATAAATGTCACCCAACTTTTACTAAAACATCCAACTTTTAACTGAAGCCTGTCCTGTTACAGTATTAAAAAAAAAAATTGATGCGAGATCTGTCTAGGTATAAAAACAATTGTATACGTCTGAGGTGGCTCCTGGTAGCTATTTAGCGTAAGTTACCAAACAAACCCAGATTTCGGAAGCTAATGCTGATTTACAGAAGCTAATGCTGATTTATAGAGGTAGACACAAAAACCCGTCACATTTTAAATTGATTACTTTACTGAGAGAAATGATGGAAATTTTAAAAACAGATCTGTGTGCAAGTAGGATGATAACCTGGGCTGCATATACAGAGAACATAAAAGTTTAATCACTGTAAACTTTGAATGAAGAAAGTATTTATGGATGGCAAAGCCATTCAATTTTATCAGCTTGACAAAAGCCAGTCAATTCTGAACCTTATTAAGACCTTTATGTCACTTCTGGGAACCCTTGCAGAATGAAAGTGTGAATGATCCATTTTTTTAGAACTAATTTGGTGACAGTCAGAGGAATGCATCAACATCTCCTGGCCTGGTGGATAAATTACCTCTGAATCCTGTGACCTGAGAAACTATACATCTCTTGGACATGCTGCTCTTAATACACTTGAAATAGTTCTTTTGATTAGAATACTGGAGTAGGATGTTTATCCCATTGATCTTACTAAGGTGGAACATTTCGTAACACTCAAGGAAAGCAATGAATGTTCGATTTTTTTTTTTTTTTTTTTTGTCTTACTACCACATATATTTGTTTTTCTCTCTGTTCAGGGTGTGGGGTCCAAGATGATTCTCATGATCATGTTTCTTTCTCCGACAGCAACCAAAAGACAGATACCCTGTTTCTATGAATTAGTCTTTTAAATGGGCATTGGGAGCTGGTGATACTGTAACGTACAAGTGCGTACCACATATGCTTACAAAAACTCTGGAGTCCATGTACCAACTTAGCTTATCTACACTGTTATGCTGTTCGTGATGATAACTTCAGGGACTGAGAACAATAATGGCATTTTAACTGTCCCCATAAGCTACCCTTAGAATAGTAAATTTTAACGCCTGATGTGGACTTAGTGTTCAGTTAGCTTTTTCTCTTTATTTCTGACTGTTTCATACCCAGTGAGAAAGGCCAAGTGCATTCTGTTTAGGAACTTCAGCTTAGAAGTAGTTTGATTTGGGGGTGGGGAGTGAGATTGCATTTTTTAATCAGGAATTGAAATGTAAAACGTTGGTGTTTCTTTTGGTAGAAATCTTGATTAGTGAAGTGCTTACTACTAGGCAAGAAATATCTTAAGTGTTTCTGTCTTAAGTCACAGGAAGTTCAGTTTTATTCTTCCAGTTTTAGACAGAGGGGAGGAAAAAGAGCAGCACATTTGTCTTAGACAAGACCTTAATTTGCAAGATTTTAGTATGCATTTTGTTTGTCTTTTAAACGCAGTTTCTGCCTCTACCTCAATCCTCTCTGACATACTTGCCTAGATAGACACGTGTCTCTTGAGAAAAAGAGCTTATTTTGTCCTTGCAGGTATAAGCCTCTGGTACTGTTTCTGTTGGCCTTCTCTTTGCTTGTGATATGAGGTGGCAACTGTCAGTAGCAATGGCATTTCCAAGTTAAACGGGAAGCAGCAGCTCTCAAACTCCGGGGATATCTCTTCCCCTTCTCCATCCTCCAAAATATACATGCTACGTTTTTAAAGATCAAGATGAATCCTCTAATTCTATAAAAGCTGATGAAAGAGCCAACAAAAACAAACAAACAGAAACAAAAGCATAACTTCAAAAAACAGTTGATTCTAGGCAAACTTCTAGTTTGAACTGTAGTGGCTTTCACTTATATCATTTGTATTCTTAGGACAAGAACAGCTGTTACATTGAAAACTTTCAACATGAGAAATTTAACTTGCACACAGCAAAAGAAAGGAGATTAACTTTTGTCTAGAATCTGTAGGTCATCACAAGTGAAATAGCCATTACTGTGCAACTTTTCTGTGTGAGTAATGGCTTGATTGCTATAAATACCTGGTGGCACTAGTAAAAAAGTTATAAATTTATTTATATTTGTCTGATAATACATTTACATTTTTTTGTCTTCAGTAGCATAATTGTATGCATAGTACAGATAAAGCTCACAAAATGATCTGACAATAAGAACTGAAATGATTGTCGTCTGCTTTAGAGGAGAAAGAAGTACTACAAAGGTGATGTTAAATCTGAAACATAGGGCTCTCTTGAGTTCAGAGCTAGACACAAAACCAAGATGAACTGTTGTGGTATGTTGTTCTTTAAGCCTGCTGTTAGGAGCATAGTCTTCAGCAAAAGGTGAGAGGTTATGATGCAATTGCCAAGTTAGTGGGAGGCAAGATGGTTGCGGGAACAGGGGAGGGAATGGTCAATGCTAAAAGTGCATCATGAAGACAGAATATGCTGAATTGCTGGAGCCCTTGAACAGTACATGAACTTGTACTCACTGTTTTTATTTTGGAATTCTGTACTGAGATGTTTGATGTTTTGGCAAGAAAGAACGGTAGATCTTACTTATGTCTGCCCAGTTTTCTGGATCTTGGCAATATGAAAAGTGCTTAGTTCACAAATAAAATGTGATCTTTTAATTGTGAATTACTGTGTTTATATTGAATTGCCTTTGTGTGTTTATATTGAATTGCCTTTGTGGAATATATTTCTGTAACAGCACAGGTAAAAACTCTGTGCCTGAATAGATATAAAATTTGATTCCATCTTCTCCCTATACCTTTTTAAATAAGCACTTTCAAATTCTTCTGTTGGTTTTCTGTTTTCTTGATATCCTTAAGCTGACACCTGTCATGATGTCAAAGCTGACTCCTGTACTTTAGGTCAACAGTTTATTTTTTAAAATGATACTAGCAATCAATTTTAATAACAGATTTTAATCCACAACTCTCAAATTATAACACTTAAAGGTGTGTGTGACTCTTAACGTGCCAGAATTGCTTGTGGATTAGACTAAATGAATTTATTAATTCTGAACATGTTCTATGTGAATGTAATGTAATTAGTTGAGATGGATTAGTTAATATATGAAGTATGGAGAATGAGAAATTTTAAACCAGAAGAGGGCAGCAATGCTACAAAAAAATAATTTTGGCTCAATTATCTTCCTTTTTCTGTTTTGCCAGTAAGTCACATGTATGTGCTCTCCTCATTTCTTGGACAGACTTTAAGATAAGTAGCATGAAAAAAGTCTGTTAATACCATTGCAGTGGTTATTATTTCAGTTGTATTTCTTTGAACAGCTTCTTCCTGCCAAAAGGTATTAACTTGAAGAAGTACATGTAGACGACCTGCTGACTTTTTTTCTTTAACGTATATTTCTAGTGTGAAAATTGATTTTATGATGTTGTGGTGATTTCTGATTTTATTGTGTCCATCCTTAGATGATTCAGAATAAAATCTTAATTTCCTAGTTGTCACAATCACATTCATTTTAGAGAACTGAATATCAAGCTGGGTACTTTTTGATTTACATGTTGTAAGGAATAAGTTATGCTGGCCAAATATATTGTGTTGTATTTTAACAACTCTACTGTCATCAGAGTGTGACTGTAGAAACACTAGTGTATTGCACAAATGCACCAAAGTATATAAAGCAGTATTAAATACTTGTGTCTAAACTGGAGGGGGACCGTATTAAATGTGAGGTAGTCCCTAGATATGCAGGACTAAAATTTAGTTGATTCTTTCTAACAGTGCATCAGTTGTAGGAAAAAGTTGGTGTCTTCTTTTTGGAGTATGTTTCTAAGAGATGGTGTAGGGGGAGAGAAATAGTTTCAATGCATTTTCCATATGTACAGGAAAGTAGGTCTGTTGAGGAAGGTGATGTCCCGCTTATTCTTATTATAGAACAGAGCACTCAAAAGTGCTGATATAGTTTTGTAAGTGAGGGGGAAGAGGAGATAGACAGACAAGTCTGCGTTGCTTATTTTGGTGCTGAGAGAACATCTGAAGAATAACTGCAGCTATTTTTATGGCATTAGCAATGTGTGTGTACTAAGAGTTGTGAAAACGTACATCTTGTATACAATTACATTTGTGGAAGTGTAAGGTTTTTTCCTAGTGCTGATTCAGACAGGAAGGAAACAGCCAAAAACTGTTCAAGGGTCCACACTGTTCTATAGTCTGAGAGAATAAACCCAAATGTTCACATGCTACAAAAAACTGGAATACACAGAGGGTGTTGCTTCACCATAGGGGGAGGGGGGAAAATTAGCATTTCATTTGTATTAGCTGCTTCTGTTCTGGTTTTAGATGCTGACTCACTGTCTGAACACACTAGAGGGCTTCTCCTAATATGTTAATTTAAAACTAGTCTGTGTGGTGATTAGTATCCTTAATAGTTTCCTGAATGTGGATGCACAATGCATACTAACGTGCCATTGTTAAATAGCACCGTACATCCAGGTTGCTATTGGGTATGCCCACTGGAAAAAGAAGTACAAACTTAGCCTTCTCTTGTTTGGGTAGGTATAATTATCTGTGCTTCTTCCTGGCTAGCTGTGTCTTAGTCCTGTGTCAGTCTTGACTAAGACATGACTATGGGGAAATTATTGAGAAATCTTTGAAGAAGTTAAGATGATGGCATTGTTTAAGAGTACCTGAGCTGTGTTACTTATGTCAGACATTACTTACGGGGAATTTCCGGTTCCAGATTTCTGGTGCGAACCAGGCTGTAGAAGGCAGAAACATGTGCTAGTATGGCACGAAAGCTCCTCCCAGCAGGCAGCCCCCCCCCCAACGCAGCTACCCACTAAAGATGAAATCATTTCGTATTAACCATAATGTATGCACAGTAAGATGAACTGGGCACTAATACAAGGAACTATTGAGTGGCTGAAGTCTCATATATTACTACATGCCAAAGGCATGAATTCTTTTAAAAAGACATATCAATAAGTATGTCTTGCAGCTTTTAATTAAATCCTGCAAAATCCCAGTAAGACTTAAACAAACGTTTCTACTGTTCTCCGAATCTTGCTCTTCCACTGAAAATAGTGTTTTGTTTTTTTTATTCTGAATATAGAGGTGCAAGTTGGAATTATTGTCATTAAATGAATCTGGAAATGCAAGATAATGTTGGTAGGCTTCAGTTTTAAAGATGCATTTATTTGACTTTAGATATGTAATTGAGCAGCTTTGGCTTGTGCATAAGTCTATATCTTGGAGAGTTTTTTAACCTTTTCGGCAAACTGACAGAAAATGGCACAAGAAAACAGGATTTCAAACACTTTGGAAGTTGTTTTCCATAGTTTCTTTTTTAAAATGAGAGTTTGTTCCAAGAAAGAAGAGAATTGCTTCTTAGCACTTAGGTTATTTACCCAAGATGTGCAGGAGTTAAGAACTAAAGTCCAGCAGTCTCCATTGACTATATAGGGAAATAATCTCCTCATTTAGACACCTGAATAAGGTACTCAAAATCAATGTGAATACATGTTTTCCCCAAAGAGGTCAGAAAATTCCCTAGCGTAGTTTATAGATGAAAGTATACATGATACTACCTTTGTAGCATCTTGTCAAAATTCAAATTACACCTGAGCTGATGTCATGTTTTCTTATGTGGAAGCCGGGAGAATTTTATTTCCTAGAATCACAGAAGAGTTGAGGCTGGAAGAGACTCTGGAGGTCCTCTGGTCCCACCCCTCTGCTCAGGCAGGGCCGGATTTGTGAAGGTCTTGCTGTGAAGGGATTTTTTTTATTGTTCATTGGTCTAATCTAACAGCTTTTTACCTGCAGTGCAGGCTGCAAAGCATGTTAAGTTTCACAGTCGTAAGAGGTACCTGGTATGATATACCTCCCCACACCCCCATTACTGCTAGAAATGTATAAATTACAGTTAATTTGATATTATTAAGTGGGAGGAGTTTCTCTGTATTGTATTAAGGTACGGTGTTAAGAAAAGAGCATATGTTACTACTCTGTTAAATACATACATGTAAAGCAAATTTACATAATCTGATTTCTAGAAACTTCCTTTTTCTAGCTGGGTTACTGAATGCAATATTCAGGTTTAATTGCAAGATTACTTTGGATTTCTTTTCAAATATTGTATGTCTTGTGTTCATAATTTTCATATGCAATATTGTTGGACATTTTGACCATCTTCTCCTGTTCTCACTGTAGTGATGGGTAAATTTCAGTTTATAATTTAAAGCGCTGTGTGGCAAATGTAATCTGGTCTTAGTTTGATTAGACTGTGCCCTATCAGCTGCTTTTGGTTACTTAGTCATTCACAATTGTTATGCATCTAATATATTAAATATGAGTGCTCAATCTTACATGCAATACTTCAAATAGTTGGCGTGTTAATTTTGTATTATCACTGATGACACTGTTTGGACTAAGGTATGTTCTTGAACTAGGTAGGTGTCATATTTTTAACACCATGTTGTAAAAGCTGTCTCTCCTTGTGTTCTGAGTGGTTTTGTATAGGGTTTGATTAATAGCATTCTTCTAACAGTAAAAGTCTTTGTGTGCTTAAGTGAGGTTTATTTACTATTCAGTTTTCCACATGTTTTTCTCTTTTTTCTTTTTGTAGATGCGTTTTTTTTTTTCCTTTGGAATATCAATTATGGAATGATTTACTTGTGCCTTTTGGGTCAGGGACTAATGGAAATGGGTACGTTTTTTAATTAACATACCCAAGAAGTTGGTCAAATGCACTGCAGGGGGGGCTGGGATTATCATCTCTGTTTTTACCACTTGGCTGAACCGATGTGTGCTGCCCAACCTCCAGGTGTAAGCAGTTATTGCTCCCTCTTCTTTTGTAAAACTCATAGATAGTTCTAAGGATGGAGGGAATTTTTAGGAGCTTCATTTTTAGGGTGTTTTTTGCTTTAAAACCAGCAGCTTTTTTTTAAAGCTCTGATGATAGAAGAGTGAGATACTAGATCAAAGGACCTTGGGTTCTGTTTCTTAATCTGGAGAAACTTGCTCTGTGATTCCCCTGTAACAAAACAGAGGGCTTTATTCAGTTACCTGCACAAGAAATAAGCTCATGGACTTTCAGGCAAACAGAAAAGTTCAAAGCTATATGTGAAATCAGTTTAGTTCATTAAATGACACACATGAAAACATCATCCCATGGAGCTATATAAAAGTAGCACCTGTGGCCATAATGTCTGTTTTGGGTTTTTTTGTTGGATTTTCCCCATCCCCTAGGCAGGTGTATTGTCTTAGTCCTGCGCCTTGTAGTGTTTAGGCCTAGTCATTCATTTCCCTATTTTTCATCTTCCTGCACATTTCTGTTTTACCTGTGAAAGGGGAAGAAAGACTGTCAGCTGTGTACATCAAGGACCCTTGATCATGGCTCTCTGGAAGATGTTTGGAAGTATCATTGGCTCTAACATAGCATTACCAGTAACACTTCATGTAGAAATAAATCTTTGGGCAGACCGTGCATTAAAGGGGCCCCAAAGTGAGCACAACGTAACGATGATTAAATGGATGGCTTTGAATGAGGAATGGTGGCACCTCCAGCCCTCTGACTGTTGCACCTAAATTACTATTCTTTTTCCTTGAGGACTTGTTATGAAAACTGTGCTCTCTGTGCACTTCGGGCATAGTAAAGCCAAAACCTTCTGTGCTTTTTAAGATAGAGCCAAAGGACATGCATGAGCACCAGCAGCTGGCTTTTCCTTCCCCCCCCGCCCTCGGCAACAGAGCGATTCTCTGAGTGTGTTTCGGAGCAGGCACTGAGGGGCCATGGTGGGCTGGTGATTCCTATGTGCCGATGGCTCGTGAAGAGCGTGGGGAGTTGCCCCATCCGGTGTGTGGGGTGGAGGAAGCCCTCCAGTGAGAGGGGGTTGTGCCCCATCCCAAATCCAACGGCAGGAACCGGCGAAGCCGACTGACCTCCTCCAGCTGGGTGTCACAGGCTGCTGCCCCAGCTGCTCTGCCACACCCGGGGAGCCATGGACAGTCCGGCAGGTGCGCCCTGCATGGCCGCCCCAGCTCAGAGGGGCAGCTCCGGGCAGCACGGGGGCGAGGGTGGGAGGCCATGCTCCCTAGGGCCTGCTGCCAAGAGTCCGTTGAGGTGCTGGGTGCTGCCCTGTGGCCTGAGCCGGGGGTGGAGGCGGCAGGGGCAGGGCCCTGTGCGAGCCTTTTGTCCTGCACCTGCTGCGCATCAGGTAAGTATAAACAGCTGTCGGACATAAACCGGGATTATCCGGTAGGTGGGCCTGGACCTGGCCCTGGCCCAAATATGTGCCTTTTTTTTTTCCCTCCTTGTGCAGTTTGGCTTTATTAGCTGTTTTGAACCACAGTTTACAGTGCAAGCAAGCAGTGGGGGGGAAGGGTGCTGGCAATGCCTACTCAGACTGGAAATGCTCATGCTAACGCGTGTGACAGGACTTAAATCTGGAGCCCTCGCGTTTTGCAGGGTTGCTAGGCGTTGTGCTTGCTCTAAGGTAGCTGGAAGTTGCACCACATTTAAGTTTTCAGATAAGCAGACAGCCCGTTGTTTAACTTAGAAAACATTAACTTCTTTGTGTGGCTTGCGGCAGTGTAGCAATAAGTTGAAGGGTGAAGAGAACAGAATAGAAAGTAATACTGCTTTATTGTTTTTATAAAGGACTGTGATCGCTGTGTTATCAATACTGAATTACGGAAAGAGTCTTTCTTGCTGTTACCTTCCTTTATGAAACAGAAGTACATTAATGATAAACAGTTACGGTGGAAAATTTAAGATACAAATATATCACTGCACTATGTGTACTAAGCATAGGAAATACCACTGTAGGTCAGTACCGTGGCATAGTAAATGTTTACTTTTAAAGGGCACCCCCTTTTTACAACTTTTTTTTTAAGGCATAGCTGTGTACAAAGTATTTATGTATCAATAGTACTGTTTAGGGAAGAGTCAAGTGAAGAGAGCAGATAAACCACAGGAGAATTCATTATGCTTCAGCTTTCTAATTTTAATTTCTTTATCATTGGGACTCTGTAGGTTTTTGTGCATCATTAATATGGCAAAGGAGCTATAACTGTAATTAGCTATAGTGGGAATAAATGCAAGTCAAAACAAACTGTCTCTTTCTTGATCTTCCATGAACTTCTGAGAGCACTGTAAATGGAGAATTTTAAAGCAACCAGCAGTGAATGGCCTAGATTATTAAATCTGTGTGGTGTCTTTGTTACGATCTCCTTCAGAATATGAATAAAATCTGAGGGAGACTATGATTCTGGGTAGAGTAAATGCTAGTGGCAGATGCAAGTAAAGAACCGAGACAGATCAGAACAGTAATCTGGAAAATCCAACAGCTATCCTGAATTTTGAAACAGAAGTTCTTGAAATTAGAGTATGGACCTATCAAAATGTTGTCACTGCTGAAATACGGTTGGAACTTACTGAAAATTGGATTTGGTCTCACAATATCCATTTAATAGCCTAAGAGGTTGGAAAAGAGTGCTGTAGTTACTCTCAAAGTTGATAGTCTTATTTGTAGGCCTATTAGAAATAGATCTGAACAGTGTATAGTAAAAATGTTTTAGGATGATTGAGCGATTCAAATAGATGAAAGAAGCAGCTGCACTTACATTGATTTTTACTCTAGGAAACAGTCGTGATGGAGAGAGTCCCCAGAGGACCTGAAAAAAAAAAAAAAATAGACAGGGAAGAGTAAGGAAGTTAAACTTTCCATTTGTGGTTATGTTGTCAGTCTAATTAAAAAAGGAAGGAGGAACTGGTTCAAGTTAAAACGGACTTTTATTAGCATAAAGGCAGGTGCATGCCCAGATAGGATGTACTATCTGGGGGGAAAAAAAATGTGGTTTTTTTTTAATGCAAAGAAGCTACATATATGCAGGCGCAGAAAATGTGTCATTTACAGAGAGTAAAATATTAAACAGATTTTAAGGTAGTTAAAAATTGCTTAAACTGCTTAAGCAGTTTAAAAAAGTAAAACAAAACAAAAAACAATGATCTGATATTCATGAGAGGTATCAGAATAGCATTTGGAGACTAGCATCTCTCCTTAAGCATGGATTCAGTATGACAAGAGGCAGACTACTTCTGGTCCGATCATATCCTTTTCTCTTCAACTGCAAAGGCCACCTGGGAATAGAGAGAGGATAGTTCCGTCTCCTGACCTGTTCAGTTCTTAATGCATCGGCTGGAACTACTGGCACAGTGCTAGATCATTAAATCATAAATCAACAGTTTTAGATGCCCTTAACACTAACTGAGGATTTGGTCACAGGTTCTCAGTTAGTGCCTTATTGAGAAGTCCTCGAGTTCTAGTATTGAGAAGAAAGTGAAACTATTAAAAGGCGGTAGTCATGCATAGTGCTCTCCTGTAAACTTTCGGTCCTGTCTGTGTGTAAAAGAAAAACGCACTGGTAAGTGAAGCTAGTGAGAAAATTCAGCCGTAACTTCAGGAAGTTGCGATTTTGTTTCAGATTTTCTGCTTAAGGGATATCTGTTTTACTCAACACCTTTTGAATGATCCTGTTTTCGTTGGGTTTCCATTTGCAGTGAAGGACCTTCATTTTCCTTAGACTTGTTTATGAAGTCTACACTTTGGCTCTGTCTGGGTTTGTTGGTTCCTCAAGATGAACTGAAACAACATGTTCTGTAACAATGGGTGTTTCACATATTCAGAGTATAGTAACAAGCAGATGTTGTCTGGCAATATAAGGTAGCAGAAACATCTAAAATGAAGGTAATGACATTTTATTACATCTCATTCTATATACATTAATGGCCTTAAAGGTTGAAAATTAAAATGAATTTTAGGCAACTCCCTGTGCCACATGAATTGTCAAGGTTTATTGTAACCAGGATAGTAATCTGTTCATCATTGTTTGTGATCTGTTGTGTCCTGTTGCTTTAAAAAAATGTACATTGAAATGTGGAAGTGTAATATATTCAAGCACTAGCAGGTGCAATAAATACATGTGATGCCAAAACCAAGTAACTTGTGTATTTGAGAGGAAGACAGTTGGTTTCAAATACAGTAGTAAGACTGATTATGGTGCCATGTGCTTACTTGAATTGCTTCTTTTCAAGCATCTGCTCCCTTCCTGAAAATGTATTTTTGAACACCTGCAGAGCACAACCATTTCCCACTTCCTTCCCATATAATGGAGTTGTATTTGCTAATGGTTCAGAATCCAGCACACCCCCGGGGAGAAGGGGAAGGCACGTTTTGGTTTTTATCACTGTGATCTCTGCTGTGTCAAGGAGCATACTGTGATAATCTCCCTGTGCAAATGCTAAAACTCATTGTGAGGTGTTTGTTGGGGGTAGCTGCAGGCTTAGCATCTAAAACAATCCATTTGTAGGTGCAAATTTATTTTATCCAAACTTCAAAATTTATTAAGCTACCCAAGGATCATGCACACTGTCTAACGTAAAACACAGGGAATTGTTCGAATATATACTGAAGTTCTATTGTATTCGTATGTCCTAAAACCTGAAGAAATAAATAAGCCTCCTGGTAGAAAGAAAGGGAAATTATCTATAGTTGAATTCTGTAACTGCTGGAAAATATATGGGAAATCAACTTTTTCTCTTAGACAGCAGCCATGTAAATAGGTTTTTCTGCTCGTAAGATAAGTTGTGAATAACTCTGGTGTAGGTCAGGTGGCAAAAAATTTACTTGTTTGGTTTATAGCGTGATGGTATTCAAATTGCTGTGGTTCAGGGTGCTGCAAAGTTATTAGCAAGTTTTTTGATGGTTTGTTGTTTTTTTTGTTTTGTTTTGTTTTTCTTGTCCAGGCAGCCGCTTTTGTTATCGTTAAACCTTGGGTTTAAGAATATGGTTTCACTGGAAGTTGTGTGGGTTTTGTCCCCCCAGTATTGGCAGGCTTTCACTGACAGTATTATTATTTGCTACCATTGCAGGTGGTACAATACAGACCTATTTATTCTAGTTGGCATTGGTATGCCAATGGAAAACCTCTTTACCATGTAACTTTTCATAGTGACTGACGAATGTAGTGAAAGCAGTTGTGGTTTGCAGAAACATTTTTGTTAGTACTTCTTTAGCAAAAGACGTCACTGCTTACCTTGCTTTAAAAGTCTTAGCAACTAAATTGAAGTGTTTAGATTTTGTACAGTGAGCTTCATGTTAAAAATATTTTGAAAGCATTTAGATCTAAAATAGTGGCTATCCAATCATTTTTTTTTCCAAGATTTCATATGAGAAAGTATTTATTAATTCTATTTACTTGCAACTATTCTATTGTCTTGCTTTTGGACAAGACAATATAGAAACTGTAGAAGAAAGTACAGCATGTAGGACTTACATTCATCGTCTGTTTTCTGTCATAGAGTAGACTTTGTAATAGTTTTTCAGTGTGCTATTTTGAATCTCAAGAGACAGTTTGTCTTTACCTGCCTTTTAGTTTTAAAGGTTTTATTGTGTCCTTTGGACTGATAAGTCCTTGTCAGTCCCATGTTTAACCCATGTGGTTAAAAACAAACAAACCTACAGGTCTTCAGCTGCACCAAAAACCCCAAACCTGTTGCTACAAAGATGCAAATGTAATTTTGATAGAAACAGCAATAAAAAGCTCCAGCTTCCGTATAAACCACTCGTGACTGTTGAAGACTTCAGCCCTGCATGATCCTCTTAGGTGTGTCTGACACCAGTGTAGTTATTAGAGTAAATCATAATTTTATCATCATTACCTTGAAATATTTAATTGCAGCTAATATTAGACCTTAAAAGCATAAGAAAAGCACAGTATATGTAATATATAGCTCTTTCCTTTTTCCCATATTATAAACTTCATAAAATTCATATCTTAGGCTTTAATATTAAATGTATTGATTTAACATTTCTGTTTCCATAAGAAGGGGTTTTTACAGCTATAACTAAGAAGTTGATATACATATAGCAATTTTCTTGGTGGTTTTTTGTAAATACATTAGCTTTACATCTGTGAATAGACTAGAACTTCACTGTAGTATAGGCAGATACAGGATTCAGACTGCCTTGTTGCAGATGAATCTAAATTGAATTAACTTGCGTCTGCCTTGGACTGACTTGTCACAAATGAAAATTACAGCTGATGAGGTAACTGGTATTTGTCTGAGACCTGGCAGAGCACATACACTTTTGATTGCATTTACATATATACTGCATAGATAAATGAGTTTCTTTGCTTTTTTTTTGTTCCTTGTGCATTTTGATTAGTATCATTTCTATAGGAAGCATGTATTGATAATTTGTAAACTCTGAGAATTGCAGATACTAATAGCATTTCGTACTTTTCAAATTAACATCAAGAATTTTCCAAAAAGCTTTATATGGTGTAGCCTTCCCTAGTGGTTCAAAATAGTAAAATCTTTATTTTTTGGGAAGTAACTACAATTTTGATAAGAGTATATAGAACTGGTGACAGAAGCATTATATCTTTTATGGCAACAAACTGCTCAAACAGGGAGCTATGGCTGCTTTTTGTCAGGAGTGATTATTTTTCATATGTTCCAGATTCTGCTTAGTAGGCAACAATTTCATAATCCCACCTCTTTCTTTCCTTGGTTTTGTGCAGTCTTCCAGGACTTTCTGCAGCTGTGCATAATGCATGGTAATTGTACTGCTGCCCAGCTTATTGTTTTTGCACTTTAAACTGCAATTTTCACAAGCATTTTCCGTTCTAAATTTTCCTTTTCGGGCAAATTTTCTTCTCTCTTTCTGAGTAGCAGAAGGAGTGTTTCTGCTGGAGTGTTGTGAATCTGCTTGAGGATTCCCTGGCTCAGGAGTAGATCTCCTGCACCTTCTCAATTCTGGAGGTTTTTTTTAAAGTTTCAAGAAAATAATCAAGAGCTCATGCGATGGTACTGCTGGCTGTAGAGTGCTCTGAGCAATTTTGTGGGTTTCTCCTTCAAGTATAAAGGACTTCTTGAAATTACTTCTTTTTCTGCAGTTTTCTGTTTCCACCTATTAAAATGTCTTTTCTGGATCTGATAATTATTCACCCTTCTAGAATTAAAGATGCTTGAGGGATAAATATAAAAGGCTTCTTCATACAGATCTGCTGAGCTGTTAGATTTTCTGAAATAAGTATTTCTATAATTCTGCCATATTTGTATGTAAAGTATGTGAGACTTTAATCTCATTCAGTAAGAACCTTCTTTAAGACTGGATATTGACATGCTGCTTTTCATATTATTTCTATTGCTTATGTTGCACAGAATTCCTTTAATCAGAGTTTAGCTATTAAACCCAATATGCTCTTGCCATGTTGGTTCAGCAACAAAGGACTCTGTAAAAAAAACCCTAATGAGGCCAATAGATCGATTGTATAGGGGATTCCCCTCTCCCCACTGAACCTGAACATATGTCCTCAGCTGTGTGGACCTGTATTCCCTCCATCTAAAAGGAAGAGTGGAAAACCAATAAAACTGAATGTTCTTGTCCATATTCACCTTCATCTGTGCTTTAAGTTAGCAGTTTGTATCTTAGTTTGGATAGGCAAGGAAAAAATATGCAATCGGATCCATAATTAAACTAACATTTTTACTTACCTTTCAGGCCTCCATTACTTGCTTATACCATTTATGCACCTTCAGTGTAAAGAAATCAGCTTAGCTGTGTGTGTCCAGTAACAAGTGAATACTTAAGGATGTGGCCTGCAAAGGCATTTAGATGCCTGTTTACGTGCAACTGCTTTTTAATTTTGCTGAAGATCAGGTGATTTACCTTTGTAGATCAGTCATTCCGCGGGATTGACAGGCTCATTTAATAGTCCCACAATAAAAATCTTGTCTATATAGAAGAAAAATATTACGCTACGATTAATTCTTGTCAAGATACGGTTTCCAAATACGTTTAATACTAGTGTAGCATTGGGACTTCTAATGGCCATATATTTCAAATAGGGAAATTTCATTCAGTATTGAGTCATTAACCGTGCCCCAGTTTACTTGCTTATCTAGGATTTTTATTTGCTAAATCTTGGAACAGGGAGAAAACAGTTATGATAAAAATGTTTCATTTGCCTTTTTTTATAACAAGAAATTCTTATGCATATCTATCTGCATTCTAATGTCAGGAAAATAATTTTTTACAAATTCAAGGGTTAATTTCTCAATTTGTTTTTCTGGGGGGAAGAGTATTTTGTGAGATGCTGTAAGTACTTAACAGGCAGTAATAGAGTTAACATACAGATTTTTGAAAATTCTCTTTGGTCTTTTTCACTCTCCCAGTCTATTACCCATTTACTTCAATGCAATTGGATTTCTAGCTATTTCTTAACATGCAGATATTACAAAGACTTACACACTGAGGTTTGCTCTCAGTTCACTGTAGGTATATAAGAATTGAGGATCAGTTTTTTTAGAGCTGACTTCTTGCTCTAAAATTCTGATGATCACCTAATTTGGGTAAAAACCTTCGGGGGAAAGTCTTGACTTCTGTTAAAAGATTGAAACTTTGCATATCACACCCAAGCCTATGCGCTTTGTTGAAAATGCGCATTCTGACTTGCATTTCCTATCAGTTATTTTTTAAGTTTAGTTGCACTTTCCAAAAGTGACTGCTGACATTCCAGGTTTCTGCTCAGCAGTGTGTTCTCTTTTTAGAAAACTGTGGCCAGTTTCTTACTAAAATGTAACAGTCATATTCTCGTGCCATATTCTTTTCAGCTTAGAAAAATAACTTTCAGTAGAAATCTCTTTTCTCTGTAGAACATATAGACTTACTTAAAAATATATAGTGTGTGTGTGTGTTGGGATTTTTTCCTGAGTGAAATGGACATTTAATCCCAGAAGATTATTTTTCCTGGAAAGCAATTAATTACTAGAGACAAACTATTACAATAGAAGCTATTTTGAAATCTTAATTATAGTACTGATTATATTCAATTTACAGGCTTCTGGACATGACAAAATGAAGACTGTAGGTTTTTTAGACACTGAAAATTAGATCTATAATTAGTCTATTAGTGTCATTCTTAAAACAGTATTTCCTTTTCCTTACTGATTAATGCTAAAAGCAGAAATTTCTGCTTTCAAATGTAATTATGATTGTAACATTTGTGATCCAGCATTTTTAATGTTAATTTGTCACTCGGTGCCACTGGAAAGAAACAATTTTCATTGGAGATTATTTTCTGGACTGGAAAGTTGTGTGGCTTTGTGCTTTATTATTTTTATAGGGTGGAGAAGTTTTCCTGGTCTGTTTCTGAAAGAGAAAAAAAAAAACATCAAAGTGAAATGCTCTGACATTTTTCCTGAGAAAAGACCACCCTACAGTTTGATAAGTTTTCTGTTTTTCTCTTGCTTGATGATTGATGCTTCTCTGGCACACTGACATGTGTCTCAGGAGTAAAAAAGTGAGGGGAGGATGGTGCTAATATTACATATCATTTGAAAGGACATTGTGTAGTCATTTCAGGGTGTTTTATTTTTGTGTCCATTGTTTACCGAATTTTTCTGAAACTTGGAAAGCTCTCATGTTCCACTGGGTGAATGTTTTCCCTGCATGTTTCTCGTTGAGTTGAAACAACTTGTCTAGTTAGTTCCTCATCTATCATTCTAAAATATTTCTTTTTTGCTACAGCAGCGGTTTCTGCTCCCTACTGCCATGTAGGCCTCCAAGGGATCGTTTAACATATCTGAAGTGACTCTTCAGTGCTAGAAGCTATTTGTATTACGTGTTACGAATAGCGAATTATTTTAGTATAACAAAGTTAAGGAAAATGAGGTGTTGGATAAAAGTTTCAGAACCATCTGTAATGGCTTACCAACTTACACTATTAATAATTAAAAAGTGCATAAGTACTAGAGAGCCTCTCAAAACGTTACCCTGTGTCCTTCGAAACTTTGGCTTTATTCCTCTAAAGTTCAAAAAGCATCAGAAGTTGTTGGGAATACTCTGTGTGTAAAAAATAGTGATGGAAAAATGACCACTATGAGGACAAAAACCAAACAGTCAGGATAAAGAAACATGAAATGTAGCAAATTTGTAGCAAATTTCATACACATGATTCAGTGATTTTTATTTGTTGTAGGAACAGGTTTTCAATACTAGTTGAGATTTCCATTTTGCATTACAGGAGTGTCTGCGTCTGTATATTAGATGAGCAAACACATTGACATCCTTTAGAATTCTGAGAGCTGCTATTGGCTCATTCAGTCTTTTGCAAGCTGTTTCCTCCAACATCTCCCCTTGTAACTGCTTTAGTAAAAACTGCACTTTTTGTTGTAGAGCTGTGAGGTTTTTTCTCTTATATAGGTGTCCATACTCCTCAACTTACGGGAGTACCGGCTATTCAGGTTTTTTAAATCCCAGTAATGTAAATTAATCGGAAGGCAACTGTAGTAACGTCGATATTTAAGGAAATACTTAGTGTTTTAGAGAGCATTAATGTTTGTAATGTATACATCTGAAGAGGGTTTCTGTAGTTCTGCTAATTCCCTATCTCAGAAAGTTGATGGATTTTCATGGATATGGCTGAAGGATGAAATGGCCAGACAAAAGAAGCAGAGAAACAACAAAGAAGGCTTGGTGGAAGCAGGGGGGAAGGAGAGTTGTGTTAGACAGCTTTAGTTAGGAGAAATGGAGTGAAAGGAGGAGGAGATGAAAATAATTGAAAGATTCTGTTTTGCTTTGGAACAAGGCAAGAAGAATCTACTTGCTACAATTGTTTCTAAATAAACAGAAAAGGAAACCACCAGAGGGAGATGTAGGGTAAAAGTAAGGTCACTTTTCCAAGTGAGTGGTAAATTGAAAACATTAATTTAAAAGAAGGTGGGAGGAGAGACTGTTTGCTCAGAACTAGTTTAAATTTTCTCAGGGAGAAACCAACAAGTTATTCAGTGGCAACTTTATTAATAAAGAATTTTATTATTTTTCTGAAGTTAGTGTGTTTCAATTGTGTTTATTGGTTATTCCCAAGTCTCTTGGGAAATTTATTTTATTAGCATCACTTTCATTTACAGAATATATCATTTCGTAGTACTAAGTATTGTGAATTTATAAGTCTGTTGAGGAGCTCCACTATTCCACAAATCAGATAAAATATCTCTGTACTGGATATTGACCTGAAGGGAAAAGATAGACTTTGATTCATAAGTCAGCAAAACTTAATAGACACCTTATATTATTCAGGCCAGAAATGGTTTCAGAATATATGTTTTACCAGTTGCTCTGAGATAGATGTAATACATTTTGGATGTCGAGAATACCAACAAATGCCTTTGCCTTTGATATCCTTGATATTTTACTGCCTTGTTCTTCAGTACCATTTTTTATTTTCATCAATATTGGTGATTTTTCATAAATAAGCATTTATTTGAGATTTGTTGACTTTTTTTTTTGAGATTTTGGCTTCTTGGATGACAGGAGCACCATCTTCAGCATAGCACTACACGCCTACGTGCTTTCTGTCCCCAGATTCACCACCGAATCTGTTTTTTCTAGCTTCTTATAAAAGGGAGAATTCAGACTTTATGATCTAGAACATAATGTTTGTAAATTCTTTGGACTGGCAGAATTGCATAAGGGTGCAGTCATGGTATATACTCAGTTATGATGGCTATGTCCTTCTAACAGAAATGATGTCCAGCTATTTTCCTGTAACTTGGCATAACATTAACTGCAACTTAGCGTTTAAGCATTACTTTTTCTGTAAATTGTTGTCTGCAGGCACCACTTATTTAAAGCAGTGATTATTGAGCACCACTTCTTTAACTGGCCTATGCTGCCAGCTGTAAGGATGCTAAACTTTGTGCCTCCACTGTCACAATGATGAGTTTTCATCTCCCTCAGAGCGGAAGATTTCTACCAGCAAGAGAACAAACCTACTTTTCAGTTCAATGCAAGTCAGTCATTTGGGAGCTTTGTTTGGGTTGTCTATTAATTTTTGTAAATAATATAATGGCTTGGTTCTCTAAAATGATGTTTATATATGTCACTTGCAAAGAAGGAAAAGTTAATAAATATTTAGGCAATGTAACTTTTTTAAAAAAACATAATTTGATCATTTCTGGCACTTAAATTGATTAACTGTTTTACAAATATCTTGAAAAGGAAATAACATATAAGTGATATTCTTTGATATTAAAAACTTGTGTATTTTTTGAATGTCAACATGTTGGTAGTTGTAGCTAGATACTTACTTATCATCAGCTTGCAGGAAACTCATCCTAAATGAATGTAGCTACATAGTTCTGTTGGACAAGACTGTTAGGTTTAGATAAGAGGAAAGCAAGACTCTTCTTCCAAAAAGAAGACATTAAGCAGAAAAAATGTTAACAAGGTAATGAAATAAGGAGTTGTATCTGTTGTAAAATTAATGAGTTTTCTGCATTTTCTTGTCAGCAATGCAAATTAAGCCACTGCTATCTAATATTGTAATCTGTTCTTGAAAGCAGTAATTTCCTAGTTCATGGACTTCCTTAAATATTTTGAATTAATTGCAGTGAAGAGGATAAAGAGCAGTTGCCCTTATAAGTAGGAGCATCTCTATAGATCTTAATTCTTATGATCTGCTTGATGGGTCTGAATAACTGGAGAACATTTTTACTCTCCAGGGTCAACAGTAAATTCAGGTTTAGTACTCTGAGCCACTCTCGAACACCAGAATCACAACCTGTGTTATTCTGTGACTTCTGCATCCCTTCTACTCTGTCTCCTCTCAAGTTTTCTGTATGTTGAGAGTTATTCTTTTTTATTCTCCTCCTTCCGAAGATTAATATGATTCCCTCACTTTCTCCCTTCTCCCTTTTTTGACCAACAACCCATCAATATGTGCTTGTGATTAAAACCGTGAAGAACAGACGTTTCCAATCATTCCATATTGCTCTGTATTGTATTAGAATCTACTGCTGCTTCTGGCTGAACTGAAATTTGGAAAGGGATTTAAAGTGCTATCTTGATTATCATCTTGGGCCCTCTCACACATTCATCTGTGTCCCAGCAACTGCTATCTATTAAAGATATGTATTGTCATACATATGTGTACATGCATGTATGTTTTATATAGAGATGTATGTGTAAGGGAACCAGGAATCATTTTCAAAGTATGTTTAGTAGGATTTTTTTTGTTTGTTTTTGTGTCCTTGAACCAAGAGTGATTATAAACCTTATTTAGATGATCCACCTAGTTTCCGAGACTCTGGTTTGCGTACTGTACAGAAAATACGTTTGGTGTAATAATCTCAGTAAGTGAGCTTTTTTTAGAAGCAGGTATGTATGTGTCCAAAGACAGACTGGAGAAGAGTAAAGTAAATTTTTGTGAAATTTTGTGAATTTTTGAGAAAATTAAATGTACTGAGATTTAGAAGTGTATCTAAATTTTATAATGAATTATAGTTTAAAGGATTTAGATCTTGACAGTTGGATTGGGAAGACTTGAGTTTGACAATGCTTAGGTATCAGTTTGATCTGTAACTTTTTTTTTAAATAAAATCCGTTTACTTGTTTATAGAACATTAATGTTTGGAGTTTTAGAAACGAGAAAAGCAGCCT
>NW_009221956.1:33987-38893 GCF_000690835.1 Fulmarus glacialis
AAAAAAATAAAAAAAATAAAAATTACATCTGATAGAACAACTTGTTATCCTAAAATTCATATGCTTTAAAATTCATTTTTGGTTCATTTAAAAAACAAGTATATAAGGTTATTATAAAGATTAGGACTGTAATTACCGTATTTTACTACTGTATGTATGTTTTTATTGGTATATTCACAGAATTATGAGGTGCTGGATTTGAGTCATTTTCAAAACAATTAATGTATATACGTGTCACACAAACATATATAAAAGTAATGTTAGGGTTGGTTTCTTCAGTGAATTCCAGTATTTGTGTCTTCATAGAATTAAGCCTTATCTAGGTTTACATTTCCATTTAGAATTAAGAATTGTTTTCATACATGTCCCGAGGCTTTTTTTGTCTTCTACCAAGGGCATGATGTTTTCTACAAGGAACCGTTTTTCTAGAGAAGCCAATACTCACTTGTTATTTACCGATAAAAAAAACTCTCTTTTATGTTGCAGTGGAAAAGTACATTCTGATGTTATGTACCAGAGATGTATTTCAAACAACTTAAAATGTGTAATTTTGGGGTGAAAACATACAAATATTTGTAATATTTGTGCTTTTATATTTAGGTGTTTCAGATATTATAAGAGGTCAAAATAGCGAATGTGGTAGTGTAAACATAAACATATATATTTTCCTGTATACCTGTGTGTGTATATATCTGAATATTAATATCAAACACAGGCACACAGAGCAGGCAGCATACATTGCAAAGGTCATTGTGAATGTTTAAATTTGGGAATTTTGTAAATTGCATACAACTGCTTTTCCAGAAAGCCACAGCTGTATGTAGTGCAAATTTGTGAAAAAAAAATGCTACTATGTGCTTTGTTGACAGATTTGCTAATGCAGTTGTCTCTGTGTGTATTGGTTGAGGCTGTACGTCGGGCAGCCTGCAAAGCATTTGCTATGGTTTTAGTGTTACATGATGTCTAGTGTTTTTCAAAATTGGGTCATTTAGTTATGCACCCTTTTAAGTCCCAACTTAAAATCTTGGGCAGAGCTTTGTCTTCCCAGCTTTATCATTGTAGCTGTTTGAAGAGGCTGGGGAGGAAGGCTGTACTGGCTTGCAAAGAAGCGATTCAGAAAAAGGAAAAGATTCTGTATCTGTCTTCTCTACAGCTGACAGGCAAGTGTCTGTTGCGTGCCCGTGCACATACGAGATTAGGAACATGCTATGTATTGAGGCTGTTGTACAAGCTTGCTATATCTTTAATAAGAGAATCATGAAATTTGCCTTCACATTCCTTTCCGATTGATTTAGCTGAAGAGCAGAAGCGTGTGGCTCTGCCTATGGTTTCTCTACCATTGTTTACTGTATATTATATTGTGTAATCCGTCAGCCAACTTTAATTTCACAATCTATTCATTGTGTTTAAACAGTGCGTTTCTTGTATTAAATATTTATGGAAGTCTTTGGGAAGAATACATTAAAATGGCAGATGGAGGTCGTTTCAAGCATTTTCTTGATTGAAGGCTGGGGACCCCTGTGAATTTGAAGTCTGCTTTCAAGGAAAGTTCACAATGTCTGATTATAACCCAGGCAGGCAAGAATTCCACCAATTCCCTGCACTGTGATTTCAAAAAGCAATGGCTGCCTACAATCTTCATGCTTCAGCACCTTTCATTTTGAAATCATTTGCGAGTGCACTGAAGAATGGTGAACAAAAGCATTTACAGTTGTATTGCTTATTAATAATTCAGCAGACCTGCAACTTTTGTACATTAAGATTACTTTACTCATTGATTTTTAACTACTAAAGCTAAGTGGAATATGTGGCTTTTGATGACAGTCCAATTGCGACATGTATGTTCAGACTCACACCAGTAACCTGGGATTTTTGCTAGCCAGGTGTAAAAGGAGCCAGGCAGAAGGGATGTTGTTACGTCAGGCAGGCGAGGTGTTCCAGGTCCTCAAAAGAGAGGGCAGCTGATGGCGGCTACTGCCTTGCCTCGGCTAGCTGACCTTACTGCTTCGTATTGCTATTTCTCCAAAAGATGCCATGAGCATCTCTGCTGATGTGCAGAGATTGATTTGCAAACACATTTCGTTTGTAATACTTGTGAATTTCACTAGTTTATCAAGTACAGTAGCTGATGATTTTAATTCATATGACTTGATGTCAAAATAACATTTGTATGTATTTTTCCTTGGTTTTTTATTGTCTTTGATCATGAGCTACTTCCATTGACGACTGCAAAACCAGAACCTAGCTTTTTTTCTCGCTAGAAGCTTGTACTCCAACCCTTTTTCCTTTACTTTCATGGAAACATTCTCAGTACCTATGTACATGAGAAACTAAATCTAAGATGATGTGTTTTTTAGAAATAAAAACATAGTATAAGAGATGCAGTCTTTTACACACACTTGAATTCATATGACTAAGGGCATATTTAGCATTGTCTTTTTTTTATAACAACTTTACATTTTCAAAAAATATTTAAACTGTTAAAATGTTAGAGAAATATTCAGGAAAGCATGCTGCAAGATAGCATCTAATGACCAATTTTTAATCTTTTTATTCTGTTCATTAATTCATAAACATATGCAAATGTGATATGAAATTGATGGTATCTGAGATAATAAGGTGGAAGAGAAATTACAGAAGTACTGGTATATTGAGAGACAGACAAAGTCAACTAGGATATATTAATCACATTTAAAAAAAAACAACAACAAACAAAAACCTTCATTAGAGAAGCCATTGTTTTAATCAAGCTTCATGACAGTAGCATGCCATTTAGGAAAGTTTCTTTGGGAAAAATACAGTAAGAAATGTGTTACCATCTAGAGGAACCTACCTTTTGCTTTTGTTCTTTGCTAGAATAACTCTAGTGTTTTCCCATTGCAAAGTATGTTTATTTTTGTCATTTGGACTTTCTGATCTTTTCCACTTTATTTATGCTTTTGCTATTCATAAATTCTGAAAAGTTCAAGTATGAAAAAATGAGTTTTGTCATTATGCATTACCTTATAAAAATGTGTACACTGAGTAATAGTTATTTATTACATATTGGAAGTATTGGACCCATCACTTCATGGGTCGATAAAAAGATAAAGTTCTTGCTGCAAAGAGGCTGTTGTCAGAGCAAAAAGCAGTGCAACCACAGCAAAAGTAACTATACTTAAAATGCCTCAAAATGCAAGCAAATGAATCAGCCCTTCCTGGTTTTATATAGACAAATTAGATATTCTTATTACTTCTACAACTACAAATTTGGTTTCTTTTTTTTTAATTCTTCTGTCATTCTCTGTCCATGTGAATCATCATAACAGCTGTCTACTCTGTGGAGGTTGGGTGGCTTAATCGTATCTCTCGACCTTAACTAATACTGATGCCAAAGAGGACGTGCCTATGATGGAGGCTGTTATTGGTAACAGGGCAGTTTTGGAGTCAGTTTTACTCCCTCAGAAGTTCTTACATCTTAAAGATTTGATTCAAATTTAGAAATCTCATACATTTCTCTGAAAAGTTATGTATATACTAGATTTACAGTTTTACCTATCAACCATTTTTTCAGTTATGTGAATATAGATATTTTAATTTTTTTTTTACTTAAGAACTTGTGGGTTTTCTTTGAATTTCTCTTAAATGACGTATTGGGTGTTTTGAAACTTCCTGAACACATGGATAATAAAGTTAGGCCTGAATTCAAACCTAAGAAAATAATTTCCATAGAAAATTGAGGGAGAAATTCCTTATGCATGAAATTTCAACTGTAATTCTAGCATTGTTTGGCCATGTTGCTGTAATATATTCACTGTAAAAACTAGAAGCTGTGTAAATAAGTGAGTGGCAGTTGCCCCAGGCATAAATTTTTACTGATGCAATGAGATAAAAGTAATTAAGAAACATGTAGACTGATGGGTAATTAAATCCATGGGAAGCATTTTGTAACTAATTACTACGTTCTAATCACAGATTGCTTTCTATTTGTCAAGGTAAGTGTATATAATTACACAGTTCCCATTTTCTTTCCTCTAAAATCATCCCAGTTAGATGAGTATTTTTTAAGCAAGCCCAGAGCTCTTAGTTTTTGGCAGTTTTTTTCCTTGGAATAAAACAAATGAAGTGGTGGTCATCTTATTGCCTGAATCCAGGTGGCACTTAAAATTGATGCTCTCTGCCACGCTTGCATCATATCATGCTCTGTGACACGTTATTCTCATTGGTTTTGCATGTTTGTACTCTGTTTAGATGCCTAATGACATTCTGATACACGTCACTAGACGGAATTCAAACACCAGCGTTTAAGCATCTTAATTGCATGTCTTTGTATGCCTCAGCTTTTCAAGTGCAAATATTTTAATACTTGAAATAGAAAGATTTCCTTTTGTTAAGAAGAGTGATATAGTTTAGATAAGGCTTTGTTAGTATGTGCTTAAATAGAGCTCGCCTACTCAATTTAGTTTTTTCCTAATGTGACACTTCAGTTTGACTTTAAGTTGGTTTATGTTTTCAGCTTGACAAGGTGTTTGAGGAAAATCTAGCTCCATATCTATACTTGATTTTGCCTTAGAATACAGGATTCCCCGGTATGTCTTATCTAAGCCCAGATTTTCCTTGAATCAAGACAAAAGCATGGAATAGCTAGGATATGACAATTGTAGCCATCTTTGGAATTGCTATTCAGTACACTGTCTTTTATTATAAAATCATGGATTCATCTGTAATCAGTTAACTTGGCATTTTCTCCTGCCCTGTTTACACCTTGACAAATGACAGAAGTAGGTAACATGAATAAGTCTTGCTCTATCATGCCAGGAAACTGCCATGAATATGCAGTAAACTTGTTCTACTTTTCTCCAGTGATGGTCAGTACTGGATGCTTTGGGAACAGTGAGAGAACCATAGAATCATTAAGGCTGGAAAA
>NW_009221957.1:0-6198 GCF_000690835.1 Fulmarus glacialis
AACCCACCGGACCCAGCAGAAATAGGTCTCCCAGGCTCTGCGGTGGGGCTGCTACTGACGCCCGCAGCGCCGGCCCGCCGTGGGCTGCGCTGGTGTCGGTGTCACAGCCCCCCGTGGGCAGAGCAGGGCGGCTCCGGAGCCCGCACAGAAGTGGCGTGGCCAGGTCTATACCGGCATGTCCGCTGCCGTCGGAGGGGGTAAGGATGCGAGAACCGAGACCAGAATAAACTAATCTTGTCAGTGATAACGGGAGGTTTATACAAGGACAGCAAGGGGCAACGTGAGGGATGGGAGAGAAGCCTGGCCTGTTGACGTTCATCTCTTAACCGTCTCTTCTAATCACACAGTTAAGATCAGATCTGCTTTCCCTGCTCCCTAGCAGCTGGTCAGAGGTAGGACCACTGAAAATGTGACAGCTGGTAACTGCATGCCTGGTGGTGCAGGCATGCCTGAAGATGGCTGGTGATGCCCCATATGGCTAAAAGGTTAAGGGAGTAACAGAGCAAAGCACTCGTACCAGGATCCCCAAAGGGGTGCAAGTCCTATGGACTCAGTTGCTGTCCTCCGATCCTCAGCAACCCTGCAACACATATGAGGAAAGCTGAGATGTTTGTCATGAAGCTTAAAACTGACGTGTCAAACTAGAAGCTGCTTCAAGCTGACCAACAGGGGAACCTGAGCACGGGGTCCTTCTGCTGTGTTTTCTGGGTTTCTCTCCCTGCGGGTATTCAAATCTGAGGTTGGCCGGGGGACTGCCGCAACTGGTGGCTCTTATGACATGGAGAATGAGTCAGCTCTGCTCTTCTTGTTGAAGTTTTTACACTGCCAAAGGAGCAGTCTGCTTAGAAATGAGGAAACATCTGGCATGAAATTGTCATCTTTCCTCTGTGACTACCCCAGCCACTCTCCTGGAGTCCTGTATCTGTTTTCTAGCCCTGGAATCCCCATTTCCTTTATGGAAAATGGAATGACCATACCTCCACCAGAATGATGAAGAACATCCCTCTCCCCCACCTTTTAAGGACAGCTGGGTGACCAGGACCCCTTCTGGAGGTAGAAGACATGAGTTTGACTGGCTCTTGGCCAAGAAGGAAATGACCTTGGTCACCTATAGTCTGTGTGGATGCTAAAAAATTGGTAGAAAATAAGTAGAGGCGGCCTCTTCTTTAGTGAAATCTTGAAAGTAACTGTCACCTGCCACTGCATTCTGCATGAAGTCAAGTGGCATTTCCAAAGGATTCACATTTTTAAAATGAGAGCTTCTCCAGGGAGTTAGGTGTCAGTTTCTAGACTCTGAGTAGGTGTCTGCATGGTTATTTGCTGAACTCCAAGGCCTGTCAAAGCTGACACATTTTGGGATCTGCAGAGATTCAAAACATTGAGAGGTGAAGACCTTTAGTGCTGAAAATGCCAGCAGAAGTCACTGCTAAGTAGGGCCCCCGTTTGCCTGCTTGTGGTCTCTGCCTGGGTTCTGTTTTCCATGTTTGCATCTGTTTAAGGACTTGGTTTTTTGTTAACAAGACAGATTTTTAAGTAGGAAAAAAAGAGATTTAGATTTCCTTTCGCCCAAAGGAAGATTGAAAAGATAGCACATGAGAAGGAATATTCAAATATCTTTCTCACACAATCAACATCGCCTTCATTCATACAGACATCTCAGAGGAAAGTTACTCCTCTCTGAGAGCTATCCGCAAATCTTGTGTCCTTCCAGGGAACTTGTCTTGCCATGATGTGCGCTGAGCTAGCTAGATTTGACTTAGTTAAGTGAGTGCAATCTCCAAAAAGAATTTACTTTTTTCTTGACAGTTTGACCAATATAAGCAAATACTAGATATCTCACTACTGAGCTAGTCCACATGCTCCTCAGCCTCTACCAGCAATACAGCTTAGCCAGCCCTTCAAACCAACACATCTCTGAATCCAACAGACCAAAGTCACTTCTCTAAAATTCCTCAAAGTCACTTCTGAAGTGTGATAGCACATGGGTCCATAAGATACTTTTCATCCGTCATTTTTTGGAATTTCTAAGATTAGTTTTAAAAGCAGTTCAGTACGATGTGCTTAATGATCTACACTATTCAGCAGAGGTTGTTCTCATTCTCTTACCTCTGCTTTATCCCTAATGAATAAAACAATGCAGTTAATTTCAGTGGTTAGAGCTGCTGAGCCAGTTCTTAATGGGGATCATACAGGAAGCCTTGGCAATATCTCTGAGCTCTTTGGTAGCTGGTAAAATACTTCTGGTTTGTGGTCCAGCTGAAGGTGTGGAATATTAGTATTATTTCTGACAACTATCAGAAAATGAGCAATCGTGCATATGACAGGATCTGAAAACCACCGGTAGTGTGCATATGGGAAGCACGTAGATCAGTGACTTATTTTTATTGGCCAATAGCCATTTTCTTTTGGTTTTCACATGTCTAGGAGAAATCCTGACATATGCAAATCTTATCCTAGAAAAGGTGCCTTAAAATGTTAAGACAATTTTTGAGTTATGAAGGAGCTGTAAACTTGTGCTGTGTAAAGTGTAAATGACTTGCACAGCAAAAAATGCAGTACAACTTAGAGGAAAGAATCCACAGTAAATTATGAAGTTTTATTTAAGGTTCCAGTTTCTAAAATGAATGATGCTTTCTTAACCGGTGATAAATCAATCTTCAAAGCATTTTTTTTCCTGGCTCTTCACTGATATTTTAAGTTTGTAGATGACACCAAACTGGAAGAAGTCACTTGCATTTTAGAATTTAACGTGACCTTGACAATTAGAGAAATGGCCTGAAGAAAGTTGGGTACAGTTCAGTAAAGAAAAATGCAAAGTACTATACTTAGACAGAAACTTAGACTGCCCAAATACAGAACGAGGCAGCAGTTGCACAGAAAGGGATCACAACTTGCAAGAAATAACAAGCTGAATCTAAGTCAGTAGTATCTTACTGTTGCTTTGCATTGTTTGTTTATTAATTTGTTTTGCAATCTGGGGTATGTACTTTGAAGACGGCTTCTTCTGCCATACCTTGCATTTGTAAGGTCTCCGCCAGAATACTGTGTTCAGTGTTGGACATCCCGTTTCAAGAGAGATACGAGCCAGATGGAGAGAGCCCAGAGGAGAAACCCAAGAATGATTAAAGGTTAACACCCCCCCCATGGCCTGCAAGGAAAGACTGAAGGAAGTGGGGTTGTTTACTCTCTAGCAGGGAAAGACGAGGCAAGGATACAGCTTTCAGATGTGCAGAAGGTAGCAGCAAAGAGGAAGGGAATCAATTATTCACCACATTCATTATGGATACAAGATATAATGGGATTAAACTGCAATAACGGAGATTTAAATTAGACATTAGAAGGAACTTCGTAATGGTTAGGAGAGTTAAGGACTGGAACAGATTGCTCAGGGACACCGTGAAATCTCCATCATTATCTAACCTTTCTTATAAACTTTCCAACAGTTTTCAGACAGTCAGCAGTGGTGTTCATCCTGCCGTGGGCGGGAGGGTGAGTGGGCAACATCAGACCTCTCCCCCTTCCAGCCTGCCAAAGTTTTATAGTGCAAGACCAACTGGAGTTCATTATGTATTCAAAATCACTCCTAAATTTACATCACGGAGGAGGAAAAGCTGAAATGAAAATGTTTGTTTCAACCAAATACTGTCCACTATTGATTTGCTCTTTTCCTATAACGGAGCAACAGGCACATTTTACAGCACAAGAAGGAGCGAGTCACATGCTTTTGCTCTGAAAGCGAATAAAGCAATATGGAAATTATACAAACTGGATCTTGGAAGTGAAATGAAAAAAGAGCTGACTACCCACTTGAAGGAGTCAGCCATTTTCTGAAGGCTGGATCACAGAACTATGGTTTTTCCTAGTTCTGTAAAGAAAAAGGCATACTTCTGCTTTTACCACTTCATGTAGAAGTGTTTGGCTTTTCTCTTCTCACTGCTAATTCCTCTGCTTTTCTCTCCCACACAGCAGTCATTACTAATCACTAAACTTGCTGGGTTTGTCTTGATTTGGATTACTCTTGATTGTTGCAGCCTTGAAAATCCAAAGACATAGGTAATACAAGGTAAGTAGGAGCAGATATTATTTTTCATTGGATCAATTGATATAGATGGAAAAAATGGAAACAAGCTTTTGGGAAAACATGACCTTTTTCAGAGTGAATCTGAAAAATTGTCCATTTGCCCAAGTATCCATTTTTTAAAAATGAATTGTTAGCAAACCTCACCTTGCTCTTGGTTGTATATTTTTTGCCTTTATATCTTTTTTTTCCTCCTTCCTCTCCCTCTTTCCTCACAATATAAAAATTCTTTCACCCCCTCATCTTAAAACAACAGTCCTTGACTCCATTTGTCTCTCTGGGCAAAATCTTTCTCCACTCTCCATCTCTTTGAATAACTCTTCACTCACTGAGAAGTTGTTTACATTCATCAAATAGATCTCTCTCTCTTTTACGCTCTTTTCAGTTTCAGATTATGCTCTGTTTTGATCTCCACTGAATCTGCCTTTGTTTATATCTATAATGACTTTTTATAATCAAAGCTCTCAATTGTCATCTCCTATAAAGCTTCCTGCTTTCCTTGTCCTCTCTTGGCTTCTACAACTATACCCTTTACTGTTTCTCCTGCTGCTTCTGTAATTTCTTGCACAGACAACGGTCCCCATCTCTTCTCCAGTTTTATGTGAAGGCTTTACAGGATTCTCTCTCACCTTTTACAGTCTCATCAGCAAAAGCAAAAATTCAGCTACTGCTTCTTACTGCCACTTGGAGGCCTGCCTTCCTGCTCCATATTGGTCTCCTTATGTCCAAATAGAAATCTCAGCTTGCCTCTTCAGCATGTGCTTTTGGGTGCTTGGCTTGCAGCTCAAACATACAAGAGCTAAAGGAAACGACTGCTCCTCTTTTTTTTTTTCCTTCTCTATAAAGTATTTTATTTTGATTCTCTGTGCACCTCAGAGAGCTTGAACTGGAGATGTGCATGTGTTTGGTATGTATGCTGATGCCTCAGATCCATGCTATTCCAGAAAAGGAGTTTGGCTGAAGACGGGCCTAGGCTGCTTGAGCTGCTTTATGCATTCGCCATGTTAATTTGGGGAAGATGGTTCAATAGAACGAAGTGTAGCACTGTCAGCTCTCCTGCCACGGTCCCGCCTTGTTCTCTCCTGCATTCCCTTGCTTATGCCCTTTCTCTGACCCAAGGAATAACATTCATAAAAGATCTAATCCTCCTTTCAGCACTCCAGAAAACCAGGTATTGAAATAAGGATTTTTCCTGGGGAGGGCCTGCCCTTTATGGGACAAGCTTCTAGACGAAAGATCTTGTAATTGCCTGCAATGTGATTCTCTTCCAGTCATTCAGGATAGGATTTCTCTCCTCCAATTTCAGGCATCTAGAGTTTAGAAATGGGCACTTTCTGAGGTTCATCTGGAGATAGGTGCCCATCACTAATCTCTGGCGGTGCCTGTTTTTTGTCTGTTGATTGCCAGAAGAGCTTAGGGTGATGAGTATAGACTAAGTTAGGGCAGAGGAATCTCATTTTCTGTTTGCAAATGTAGACTAGGAGCTGCTGGAGCATGTGCTTGACACAACAAGTGGAGCAGGAGTGCTGCTTCTCCTGCTACTCCTTTCCTGGACAACCTGTTACGGATGTTGAATGTTTGCCTCCTCCAGGGCTACAAAGATTATCCTTAGCAGCCAGGAAAACATCCTTCTTACTACTTGTGACAGTGATGGTAGCACACAAGTTGAGAGAAACACGTGTTTTGAAATAGCTGCGCTATTCCAACTCTCTGGAGAAGATTAATTCCTTAGCTGATCTGGTGACTACTCATCAGAATGAACCACTGTGCTATTTTAGGGAAGAACTGTATGAACATAAAGATTAAGTAAAACTGAGGGTAAAAACCCAGTTACAAATTCAGGTACATTAAGTTTTGGAGCCCTTCATTATACATCCTGCTAAGGAGGTAGAATCAATTGTGTAAGGACGGATTGGGGTCTATGTGGAGTGTCTGAGCTAAAAATTGCCATTTTAAAGAGATATTACTGTAAATCAATTATTTCCACCATACTAAGCATCACACAAGTCAAGTGGAAAAATCAATGTCTAAATGTTTTATTTATGAAGTGAAGATTCTTTTGGATATTGTTTCAATTTATTTTTTAAGAGGAGAACATTTCTATTCTCATCGCTGTTGAC
>NW_009221958.1:0-639 GCF_000690835.1 Fulmarus glacialis
TGGTGTCCCCAGGTGTCCCCATGTCCCCCATATCCCTCCTGTCCCCCTTGTCCCACGCCCCTACGGTGTCCCCACAGTGTCCCTTGGTGTCCCCATGGTGTCCCCATGGTCTCCCCATGCTCTCATGTCTTCATGTCCCCATGTGACTCCATGGTGTCCCCGTGTCCCCGTGGTGTCCCCTTGTCCCCACGTCTCCATGTCTGCACATCTCCATGGTGTCCCCATGGTGTCCCCATGCTCCCATGGTGACCCCACGTCCCCTTGTCCCCATGTCCCCCCATGTCTTCACATGTCCCCATGTCCCCCATGTCCCCATGGTGTCCCCATGACGTCCTTTTATCCCCATGTGTCCCCCATGTCCCCCCATGTCCACGTCCCCATGGTGTCCCCCATGTCCCCATGGTGTCCCCCATGTCCCCATGCTCCCATGGTGTCCCCATGACATCCTTTTGTCCCCATGTGTCCCCCATGTCTTCACATGTCCCCGTGTCCCCCATGTCCCCACGGTGTCCCCCGTTTCCTCATGGTGTCCCCATGACGTCCTTTTGTCCCCATGTGTCCCCCATATCCCCATGTCCTCCTGTGTCCACATGTCCCCATGGTGTCCCCCGTGTCCCCCATGTCGCCCTGGTGTCCCCA
>NW_009221959.1:0-17220 GCF_000690835.1 Fulmarus glacialis
TAATTAATGACGCACTTCCATAAAGTAAAATAAATAAATAAAAGAAAATCTTTGCCTCATTTAAACACCTATGGGTCAGCCCGGCGGCAGCGAGACCGCCGGCTCCGGGGCTGGGGTTGAAGAGCAGCCAGCATCGGCACAACCGCCCTGCTGCACCGGGCCCGCGTTCGGAGGGGGTTGTGTCGCGCCCTTGCCGCTCGCTCGGTGGGAAATCATGCTGGTAATCACTGGCACGGCGTGTCTCATCTCTCCAGCACAGTCTGGTTACTCATGGTACTACCTACACGTTTCCTTCTGTAGCTATTGAGCTTAACCTTTCCTAATTACTTAATGAGCAAACTGTGAGGGCGAGGCTGCTCGGCGCTTACTGGGACCCACCGAGCGACTGACTGCGGCCCATGTGGCAAGCAGCGGGGCTTCGGCTCCGTCTCTGCTCTGGTGACCACAGCCGGGAGCACCCGAGGTTGGCTGCACACACCCCTCCAGAGACTGGGAGAATGGCGAGATGCACATATACATATACCTACGTTACCTATATACACGTAACATCCTATACGTATGCATGCATACACAGACTTACGGAGGGAAACTGTTCACATGTCGGCCAGGTCGGAGCACAACCTGCTCCTAGTTTGGGTCTGGAGCCGAGTCCAACAGCTGCGCACGGCTGGTTGAGATCAAACCCCGCGCACAGGGACGCGGAGCTCGCTGCCCGCCAGCGCGTTGTGGCGTTGTGTTTCCCCTCGGTAACTCCCCGCGGTTATGTCGGCGTTCTGACAAACCTGTTTTGTAAATATGCACGAGTCTTTCTTCCAGGACTATTTCCTGCAAGATTTGTACCTCATGTATCCCAATACACAGACTCTTTTCAACGTATACATATCCTGCCTCTCATTTATTCCTGCCTGCCTCCTGCTCGCCTCCAGCCTCCTTTTGTTTCCCTCTTTCCTGGTGAATCCAACGCAGAGCCTCTCTTCTTGAAAGGAAAATTAATGAGTTGTTGCATCTGCTGCCACTGGAGCTGCTCTTGCCATGTGGCAGTGGCAGACGGGGCGCAGGCAGCAGCTCTGGTGCGAGATGCAGAGTCATTTTGGTGGCTTTTAGGGGAGAAAAATGGTTTCTCCTTCCCTCCCCAGCCTGCAGTGTTCCGTTTGCCAGGATGCGTGCCATGGCGCTCCGACTTACGGAGCCGGGGGCTCGCCGGGACACGCGCCGTGCTGGGTGGGATTCAGTCTGCTGCAGGGAATGAGGGAGAGGTTTTCACTCCTCCTCCTGCCACAGGCTCGTTCCCAAGACGCCAAGTGTGAGATTCGGAGAACCAAACCCTCTCCTCACCCCGGGTCGGGGCTCCTGAACAAAACTGCCAGGCCTGGCCCCCAGGAGGGGAGGGAAACAAGCCGCCCTCGATTACAGTCTTGGCCTGGGCTACGCGTGGAGAACGTCGCTCCTGTTCGCATCAGAAAAGGAAAACTGTTTCTTTCGCTGGAAAGGTTTTTACCAAACAGGGTCACTTTTCCCTCCCTTACACCCAAAAGCATAACGCCTCGGAGAACCGTGGCAAACGCTTCCAATTGCTTGTTTCATCAAATATTCCTACATGGAAAAAAGAAAACCAAGTGAAACAACCCCCGCAACCAGCCAGCCCAAACCCCAACCCCAGCCCAGCCCGTCCCGCCCAGCGCAGGGTCTTCCGCCATTTTAAAGCCTTTTTACTCCTCTGAACAGACCCCTCGAAATCAATTCCTCATCTTCCCTAAACCCTGCACACACGAGTAAATCAACGCATGAGAGGAACAGCACGCAGGGGTGTAACTGAGGTGAGCGAACATCTGGAAACCCAGGATGGCAATATCACCTATCCTTTCAAATTTTAAGAAAAATCACTGAAAACACTGAGTCTGAGAAGGCGAACCCAAAGGACAGCTTAGGCGGCTGCCAGTTTTGATCCTTCAGAACAAACGCCACGAGCTAAGGAAACATCTTCTTGTGATTTTTATTGATTTCCTATCAAGAGAGGTCAGCATACCCGCAGCACTGTAACACTGGAGTGCTGAAGGCACGCAACCATCCCATGTGTCGCAGGTTTGATGCAACTGAAAAACACTATCTTTACAAAATGACAGTAAAAGTGTTAAAACTTACCCTAAATTAGATAAAAATACAAAGAACCAGTAATATTTCAGTTTAACATCCATTTTTAAATAGGTCTACACATAAATAAAATGTTAGTCTTCAGGTAAACATGCTCCATGAAATCTAAAATTGCAGGATTTCTACGGAATAGGATTTCTTCCTGAAGCTTACGTGGCTCTTCTAGGGATAGCGTAACTTCTCTCTGCCCGAACACACAAAAACGATGCTGGAGACAGTAGCTTCCTAGACCTTAAAATATCAAATAATGAACATTCTTTGAAAGGAATAATTTCAAATAGACTGAATTTTTCGATAGATAGCTTAAAAGACTTCTCTTACTGATGGTGTTAGATCATTAACACACACAAGCCCCATTAAAAATAATTTAACCTCCAAAGCTGGTCTCCAAAAAAGGTTTTTAAGGACTTTCATAAAATCCCTCACAATGTAAATCTCTGATGTATTTTAGCTATATTTTATTAACAGAATAAGCAACTGCTTATTATATAACCATACGTATTAAAAATTAACACACTAGTGAACACCTGGGTAACCAATACCGAAGCAGCACACCTGCACAAGCCAGTTACTTGGCCAGCTTCGAGAGGTGGTATCACGGAAAAAGAGCTCTGCTCAGTTACCATGGTTTGACAAGACTTTCAATCATTTTTCCAGGAAATATATTTGCTGAAAAATTTAGAATAAGATTTATTTTCATTAGCTTATCCAAATACTACATGATTTCAGTGGGTGTTGAACGTTGGGCCGAGGGTGGCTGTAATGTCAGCAAAGGGAGCACTCTGACTAAGCTCAATAACCGACTGCTTCTTTAGAACAAGAAAGATGTAAAACTTGGCTGCAGCTTCTTTCCGGTTGTTTTTCCGACAGAGCTCCCATAAACTGAAAGAACGCACGCCTGATCTCTTCAGGTGCTGCAGAAGGGACAAGAAAATCAGTCAGGTCAGCTTCACTGCCAGTAAAACCAGACGCCATCATGTCTGAACTGAAGAGTGCTGCTCGGAGTTAATATTTTCTGCTTGAACGCCTTGAATAGGATCTTATCTTGGCATTTGCATTTATATAAGTGGCTCTTAACATTTTATTGCCATAATATTGCTAGCACCTACATATGTTATTAAAATCTACATATGCCCGCAGTGAATTCAATGCAACTCTACTGAGGTATGCGATGAAGCACATCTATAATGGTTTTTATGATTCAAAACAATAAGAATCATTGCGTTCCGTGTTCTTTGGATACAGAGTACCAGCTATATCGTAGGCAATCTCAGCCACAGCTAACTGAGTGTTATTATTGCTTGTTTTTGAATGGCTACACTTATATGTAAGTATTTATTTATGGGCGTTGCACAGAACCTTTGAAATACGTTCACATAAAATAATTAAAAGAAAAAACCAACAACCAAGAAGGCCGTGAAGTCAAACTCCAGCACTAGGGAAGAGCTAAGCTTGGACCAAAGTTTGGTGTGTTTTGCGGACAAAACCCGCTCCCCACGCCCTCTCGCCCTCTTGCTCAGATTTCTCCATCGCTTTCCTCCATGTTCAGCCACGTGGCACACTGGATTAGAGAACTGACCTGAAGAAAAATAACTTTTTTGCTGTGTTTTTTCTACCCACCCCCAACCAGACGAATGCTGAAACACCGAAACGCTCGTCCAGGCAAAAAGGAAGAGAAAGCACTGAGGCATTAGGCCAAGAGTTTGGACATTCAGCATCAGGGCAGCCTGTGCTGGCTCCTGTTACAGTCCTGTCGATACGGCATATGATATCATACGTTACAGCTTCACCAGTTTTACAAGGATTTCTGCAAGAAAAGCAGAATAAGCCATCCTGATGCAAAGGCTACGCACTCTGCTAAATTTCAAGCACCTCGAAAGCACTGGGGCATTAAAACCTCTTAAAGAAGGTGTGACCAGCTTTCTTCTTAACATAACCCTCACTCATTTCCCTAGCCTTCATCTCAGAAGCAGCTCAAGCAGATGAATAGCCCAATGATGGCACCCTGCAGTGCTCAGCCGAGATCTGGCAACCTGTAAGCAGCTGGGAGTTGGGTTTTGTAGAGATACTCCAGAGCATACTCATAGAAGGAAGAGAGCAAGGGCTTAGCGTTACAGCAAACACTGCCGTGGAAGCAAACGTTCAGAAAATTCTAGCAATTCCAGCAGCTGTGGGAGAGGGCACTCAGAATCCTGGTTTCCTACATAAATACCCAGTAAAACACAGTTATATGCTGCATGTGAGAGGCAGCAATATGATCAGCAGTATAAGTAGGAGATTTTCCGACATGGTCCAACTGAAATCAACACCTGGTTTTGGCACCTAATTACAAAATCCAGTACAAAATCCAGTACCAAAATACTGGTACCTGTAAAGTTTTTAGTAACTGAAGAGTTCTTTTGCTCCATCTTATTTCTTCACTGTCTTTCCCGTTCCTTGTTAGCTCCTTGAGAGGAAATAGAACAGAAGGTTAGACAGCATGTGTAAAAAGTCACACACCATGATGATAAAAAGGACAAAAGTGCTAGCCTAATAGAAAATCCAACTGGAGCTAGGCACTCTGATGGATGTACTCGGGATATCTGGGACCTCTGACACCTCTGCGGTCATACTAGGCTTTGTGAAGCAGAGAAAGGAATGCTAACTACGTTCTTTCTGCTACAAAGAGACAGATCAAGTGCAACACCATGTTCGGTACTATGAAAGTGGTCCCAGCGAGCCTTGGGGAGGCAGCTTCACAACACGATACTGTTCTGCGCGACTGTGATTCTGACAGTATTTGTACTGGTCAGGGGCCAAAAAGGATGTTCAAACATTTGGCTTTGGATTTTGGGCTTAACCTCCGAAGTCGACAGGAGAAGACTGCCCTTGTTTCAGAGCGTCTGAGTATCTTCATAGCCAGTAAGTTCAGAAACTGTTTCCTTCTTACAGGAAGCACAATCTCTTAGAATACGCATATCCCTGATTATCAAGCTATTAAAGTTTTTGACTGGCAAAATATGTACTAAAGATGATGTTAGTACACAAAAAGTCACTGTAAGTTCATGATGCCATCACTTTTTTTTTTTTAGTATTTCTGAGAAAGAACACAGTTCTGTTCTGAAATAAGCCAGAGTTGTCAGCTTCGAGTACACGTACATTTGTTAACTCAGCTTGCTGTATTTCAGCTTCTTGGCCCAGTGAATTGTTCGCCAGTGAGGAGCTCTCAGAGAAAGCCATTCCATCCTGCTGTTAGGACAGAAAGAACGATCAATAAACATTACAATTTATGCATACAATGTAATTCTCAATTACATAATACTGCTCAAATAATTAATCATAATAAATGTTTTCCAAAAATGATTTCATAGTTGCTATTTCTACCATGCCTTTTCTCACATAGGAAAGGACCTTGCTGTAGTATTTATCCTACAGCTGGATCTACACATATGGGCTCAGTTCAGGCACAGACCCTACATTTTCCGCTGCCGATAGGTCCAATTTTGTCATTCTTTTTCAACTTTAATGAGCCTCATATTCTCTAAAGAATGCCCTTTCACCTTAGCCTAAATAAAGATGGCAGAAATAGATAATTTGTTATTGCTTAGGTATTTCCTCAATATGAGACAAAAAAGATAAGTTTTATCCTTTAGAAAGATGATTCTATTTATCTCCTTGGTACAAAGAGGCTGTATTTCATATTAAGGTTTCATTTATACATAGTGATTAGACTGTAATCTATACTGATTAATAGACATTTTAATTAATCATTCATTCATTGTGAGAGTCTACCAGAGTGCTTATAAATAAATTTGACACAAGCTACTTAATGCTATATCGGCTGTCTCTAGCATCCTTTTCAAACGTATTAGTAATTTCTTAACATGTTTTAAATGGAACCCTAGCATAAAATGAAACCAATAAATACATTTAGGTCTCTAAAATTTATGGAAACTGCTCACTATAGTTTCACCACAGTTATCATCAGTTTCATTTCTGTTATTCTGTGATGTCAACATAAACGAATCATTTCTAATTTTTCTCTCAGTCTCTGAATGAGCTGACTCCTGCAGGTAACTTGGCTCTTCTACTATCAGCATCTCTGTATTAATAAAAAAACAAGGTTTAAGAGGAAATTACCGTGAATCGCTGCCCTTAAAAAAAAATTGTAAAACAAAAATCACACCCTAGCTAGCAATCTTTGAGAGTAAGAGCCAGAATTAGTAAATACAGAATAAATATCATTCCCAATAGGACCACAAAAGAACAACCTTTCAAGAGAGTTTTTCCTTTTCTAAAATTTGACCATAATGGACTTGCAGGAGGTGGTTTTGTTGATTAACTTCTGCGGCAGCCATACAGATTATATTTTTAGCAGAGCAAAGGAGTGAAAGCAGATGCATCACCTTCACAAGAGATCTACAATGGAACATTTCTTCTTGCTTGATATTAACCAAAACACAATCTTCAAGATACAAGTAGAAGTTATTTACATGAATTTTGAAATTTGGAAAGCAGTTTGATTAAGCTGAGAATAAGTGGGAAGTTGTTTGTTTGTTTTTTTTTTTAATTTGCAGTTTGGTAGACAATTAGAGAACCCACATGTGAAACCAAAAATACCTCCTTATGCCACAACGAAGAAAAAGACTTGCATTTAATTTCTGATATAAGGAACAAAAGAACAGCAAAGTACTTATAAAAACAAAACCCCTTTTTTGTTTTAATAATTAACAGCAAATTTCCTTAACATTTAACTTTTTTGGCCTTTGATTTGTAGAATATTGCACACAAACACCGGGCATGTGTCTCTCAAACTTTATATAAAATAGAAAATATTTTCTAACAGCTAATTCTGCAACAACAGAATTAAAATATTACCTGTGGTATCTTGCTCTCTTCTTGTTTCTTCAATTTCAGACTCCCTCTGTATTCTATTTCTTCTCATCTTAAATCCGTGACTCTTGAAGCATTTTGCAAACAACTGAAAACGATTGTTTTTATTTGTTTGCTTTCAGAATATAATGTTAGATTATTTGCAAACATCAACACAAAGGTATGAATATGAGCTGCATATTAATTACTGCAACCTAGAATTTAGAGATTTGAATTAGGTCATTCTGAAAACCTGCAATTTTTTTAAAAAGTAATTTCCTCTGCAGCTTAAACTTTGGCATTGAACTCCACGAAGAAATGCCTTAGGAACAGCTTGGATCGTTTTTCCTTGAAGCCAGCCAGTAAGGAGGGATGAAAGAAAAAAAAAATGTCTGCAGTTATCTGTGTGTGGATTTCTCTCCCCCCGTACTGGTGTGTGAGTGTTTTTCACCCTCATAAAGAACAAGTTGTAATTCTGCACCTCGACTGTAAGTGGTGAGGCTGTGCTGCTGTAAGGAACCTGCAGAGCTGTTTTTGCCTGCAGACTCTCCCTCCCAGATTTCTCCAAGCGACACAACAGAAGAAACGGTGCAATAAGCATAAGGTGCTGCACATAGTTTACACCGTATCTTTCTGTATCACCTTGTGTACACGTTGATGTCTTCTTTATCTTACCACCAGCTCTAAACTCACAGCTTCTTTGAATGATCTGTCAGATACTACCTGGGGACAGGAGAGGCTTTGATAAGATCCTATTTCCATGAAACAAGTCTTTCTTGTGCAAAAAGAGCAGTCAGGTCCACAGCCACAGGAAAGGGTGGTCTGGCCCAGCCTTCTAGCCAAAGTGACAGAGTGATCAGGAACCTCTTGGTCCTCTGAAAGGCAAGTCCCTGACTGCTGTCCAGCTGGAAGCTTAATCTCCAGTTGGGAAAGTACAAAAGAAATTGCCATACCATCTTTCCAAAGCCATTAACAATATTATAATAATAATAATGTTTAAGCCCGATGTGTCTTTAAAGTAAATGTAGAAGAAAGATGTGGTCTCATATTGATTACAGAGCAGAAACAAAACAGAAAATAATAAAACAAAGTAGAAACCAGAAAAGAAATTGACAGAAATCTAAGAAGTCGTGTATTACTGTACAATCAGTCAGGTGCCAGTATGTGAAATGAAACATCAGCTCTCAAGTTTGTCATTTTTCACTTGTTGTTGGAGCGCTGGAGATTAAAGCCATGAGCTCTACAGGTGGTCTTTCTGATGAAGCAATTGGTGGTGAGTGTGCAAATAATCATCAGGTGTCCAACTGAACTGTACTGCAAAACAATACTTTCAACGATGCTATACACCTGCAGCTTTCTAGGAGTTCACATAAAACCAAGTCTACAAAATCTCTCACAGTTAGATCCTAGATGTGCAAAAGTCCCATAAAAACCCTCAAGGAACTGATCTTTACCATTTGCAGCTCAGCATGAACCACAGGCTGTGTAGTGTGGGACAGGAGTTTATCCACGCCTCCTGATTTTTTCCACATCATTGTTTTTTTTGTTGGGGGTGCAAGGTCTAACGTCGCAAGGATGTCCATGCAGTTGTTAAGTTGGTTGTATATAGCGTTGCAGCTGAGCTCCTTGTCTACATCCACAAGCAACTTCCTCTTTCTTTTCTTTTTTTTCCTCTGGGTGACAGCTAAATAGAGCAAGTATTTAAAAAAAAAAGTCTAATAAGGTCTATTCACAGAACACTTAAGCACAAAAAAAAGCACTGTGAATCAAACGGACAGGCTGCTGACTTCCTGAAACACCACACAGACTTGAAAATCAAAGTACAAGTGCATGGGCCATTTCTCCAAAAGTTCTCATAAAGTATACTCTTTGTGTTCTTGTACAGGAAATTCACGTCTGTTTAATTACGGAAGACATATGACTATTGTACTAAAGAACCGGGAACATGAGGACTTAATGAGAACACATGATATACCAACAAGACTGAATAAGCTATCTTTAATCCATCAGGAAGTTAATTGTTCCAAGAATTGCTGATGTACTCAACAGGTTTCATTACCTCGTAATTAATATCTGTATTTGTCAGTTTAATCCTTTAGCAATTTAATTAAGATGTACGTAGTAAACACAAGAGAAAGACACAGATTGGTTATATAGCCATAACTTCCTGAATAGTGTTTTGGCAGGCTGGAAAACTCCAGTATTCTAAATATTAGTGTCAACATGAACTTGTTTATTTGCTAACAGCCACCAACATGATAGGTGACATTTAGATTTACTCACAGAAGAAATGAAACATTTTTCTTTTTGGATCTTATTAAAGTTAAAAGTTCACAAAACAAAATTTTACAAAGGCCTGAAAGTTTTAAGATAGATGCGTCACTAGCAATAAAAGTTCTTCAGCTGAAACTTCAGTAACACTCGTGAATAGGCTGGGCTTGCACTGCCAGCAGAACTGCAGAGCAACAAAACTTGATTTGGTACGTGAAAGAAACTGTAAGCAGAGATTTGGGCTGATTAGATGAATAACCTGATACTGGTTTTGTATAATAGTTACCATAAAATAGAACTCTGACAGCAGGAGCAAGTGAAATCTAAAGTGGGAATAATCTGGTTTGCAAACATTTTCACTAACAAGAAGAAAACCAAACCTAGTAACGCAAACATTCTGCAAGAAACTGGTGAAGGTCTGACCTGTATCATCAACTGGCTCAAGCACAAATCCGTCTTCTTCTTTCAAGAAAAGTATTGTTTCATTCATTAGATTACTGACTGTCTTAATGGTGGTGTCTATGCAGTTGGACTCAACTATAAGAAAACCCCACAAACAACCCAAATAAAAAAAAGTTTATAAGATGGAATAATTTCTCAATCTCATGACACAGAATGATATCAGACAAAAAAGATCAGAATTAGAAAACTATGATTTTGTCTATAATCTCACAATCACTTTAACCAGTAATAACTGGCACTGCTGCTGCTGCTCATATTCTGCACTGCACGCTTTCCGTTGCTGACCCCAGAACCTGTACGACCGGGTGGTGGAACAGTCTGAAGAACTGATCTGGAGGAAAACCCACCTGAGGAAAAGTGTTGAGGGGGAAAAGTGTTTCGTTTCAATACGTATCTGATTCTAGTTCCAGGCAACTGCATGGCAGTGTGGACATTTCTGTCAACATAAAAGGAACAGGTAGTACCAGGACTAGTGCAAGGAGCAGCAAGTGCCACGGTTTCCCTTTAAAGCTGTTCCAGATTACTCAGTTTTGAAGTAACAGTGTGATGGGGGTATAAGGGTTTAAGATATTAAAAAAATTCCAGAAACGCTTTTCAAAAATTAATGTCATCGATATCAAACCAAAAGAAGACTAACACCACCTTTATGAACGACTAAAGTGTCATTTGTCACTGAAATATGAAGCCAGAAATACTCATAGGTAAAGTTCAAAGTTACAGCATATCCGTTCAGTTTCCTCAAAAAAAGTGGTATCATACTGTCTAAGCAGCAGGGTGGATCCACAGCGTATCCAACAGGAGGTCATATAAAAGTGTTTCTAAGCAATGTCAAGTTACAAATCTGGAATCCCCAGGTCAAATGAAATTATACCTAAAATGGTGGGTGAAGCATATTAGAAAAAAACAAAAGTAATGAACAAAGGAAAGAGGCACAGGATATTACACAAAGCTGAATGTGAGTAACTTCAGGCATTAATACAGGAACAGAGGGTACGTGTGAGTAACACAGAGCAGACACTGCAAACTCACTGGCTGTGCTATCCTCTGGCAGATCTTGTGACAAAGGATGTTCTTCCTCCATATCAAGAGTCTCTTTATCTAGGCCATTTTGCTCATCCCTCAACAGGATTTCTTAAATACAAAATGCATAGTTTTAATCATTCTAAGCCTTAGAAGTCATGAAATAGCCTGATACAGCCTAATGTTACTTATTTAAGGTTAATTCTGTGCAAACAAACAAAGCTCAGCTTCCACAGATGGCTGTCAATGATACGTCTGCCTTCAACAGTACAAAAAGCAGAACATTAGTCTTAATTTTGAGACTTCCACCTTTTCTTTGAAAAGTATGATACTGGTATTGTTTAAAATCTATAAAGGTTTACGTAAATATTCTAAATCGTAAAGATATAGAAGCTACTTTGTTGCCTTTGTTATTACAACAATAAGGGTATTTCAGTATTTCACCTTGGAAAATATAAATTAAATTGGTAAACATTAAGTATAAATTGAATGCCTTTAATTCTAAAAAACTGAAATACCTTCTTTAATACAATTTTACTTGGCAATGTCTAAGTGATCATAGATTTAGTGACAAGTAGAAAAAAATGAAGTATGAAAACAACAAAAAATAGAATTTGTGTTTGAAAACAATCACTTTCATGCTGTTTTGTTTGTTTTCCTGTAAGAATAAGAATATTTGGAATGAAAGTCATTCTGTCTATCTGCAGTAAACCCTACCAATCATATCGGCAGCATCCTCCTCATCTCCAAAACAGTCGTGCTCAAAACAGTAAGTATCTTCATGCAGTGCAGACTTGCCTCCATTCACGCTCGCAGAGTTGTGATCAGCCACAAGGCTGTTACTGCTCATTAAGATGCTGCCGTCAAAGAAGCTCTGTTTTCTTAGTGCATCTGGTTCTTCATCTGAATAAAGACAGAATTTCTGATGCTTCATCTGCATTAATTTTTGAAATACATATTTATTTGTTTCCTAATTTTTCAAATAATTTTTAAAAGGTTGTAAGATATCCCATACCTCAAATGGAATAAACAATAAACAATTTTAGCTAATTCAGTAAAAAGCAAAAAATGTTGGGTTTTATTCTCCGTCTCCGATATCATATTATATTACTTAGGCAGAGTACTTGCACAAAAAATTAAGCATGAGATGGTATGACAGGCCAATCAGCACAAGCATGAAACAAATGCACTTTTAATAATAGCTTTTTCACATGTGGAAAGGACTCAAACTGTACAAAATTTTGCATAAAACACACTTTTCCTTATGGAATATTTCTAATTTCTCAACTTCTCTCACCAAAGTTTCTATCACAGAGAAGTATATTGCTTTCGTAATCCTCTGTAAGTGTGATGTCTTCAGCTCTGCTCTGATTCAAGGTAAAATGTTCAGCAACATCAATGGCACTGATGAAAAAAACATTATACAAAATATAGGGTGAACTGAAACCCATTGACCATTTAGCTGGAATGTGAAAACTTGTTTCTAAACAGTCTTCAATCCTTTTATCATAAAACCCCCAAAGATAGCTTCTGTTTTCTATGGCATTGAAAGCACCCCAGCTGATCCTCACTTCTGTGGAGAGAGAACAACTGTTTCCCAAAGCTATTTGCATTCAAGCTATTTAAGGTTTTATTGATAAAATTCACTGCTTTTAATTTCCTCTAAAAGCTAAAAATAAGCATATGGAAAACAGGTGCTGTATGTTTTTTAAAATTGATACCTCTAAGCAAGTAGGCAGCTGCCTTCTTTGCTAGCCAAAGTTTCTATGCAATCTCCAACGTACAGCGAAGACTCACTCTGCAATAGCCGTAACAGGACATAGCCAGGGAGAGGTCCACGAGGAGGGGAAAGCATTTAGCTAACTGCACTTTGAAATGCTCCCCGTGCCTGGAAGTCCATGAACAAATGATCCAGGTGTATACTCAGCAAGCCATCCCCCAAGAAACAGCAGACATAAGGACAAGGGAAGCACCCATCCTCCTCTCCATATTTCATATTTCTCTGCTCTCTTCTGCCAGTAAACTTCAGCTTGTGTGAGTTTGTTCCCGTCCAAGCCCTGCTATCTACCCGACACTTGTCACACAGAAAGCACATCTAATTAGTGTAATACCATCATCTGTAAATCAAACCACAGGGACTCTTTGGGTAGGCAGAAAAGGCACACTTTACAGAGTTAGCACACTGAGGTGCTTGGATAAATAGTAGTACATCACAGCTGTGCTTAAAAAATACTAAACACAGACCCCAGCAAAGTGTATTTATAACGAGGTACAGAGGAGACCTCAGTGGAAATCTGTCACCCTGGACCTTTGGGGGCATCAGAGCCATCAGAAACATGTCTTGGCCTCCTGCTTTTTATCAGTTTTTCTACATTAATGCTGGCTTGTGTCAGAAAAGCCAAAGAAATATACTGGCTTTTCATTGGGAGCCAAGCTGACTACTGGTGATTAAAGAGCAGTGGAGCAGAAATTAAATGCAGTTACACAATGGAACAGTACAACACTGCGAGGTTACTAGCCAGAGCTAGTAACAGGATTTATACTAACTTTTCTATCTTACAACAGGATTTATACTAACTTCTCTATCTTCTCTTGAGGTCAGTAAGTTGTTTGCAGGCTTCACTCAGACAATTTAAAATTAGAAAATCCTGAAGTCTAAGTTCAACACATTATTTCATTGTAAAGGTCTGTTGACTAAACAGACTTTGAGGAACTCTACAAAAGCACAATTCCTGTGACTGTAGCCTTGTAAAGCTGACTCAGAATTTAGGAAAATTCAGTTATCAAATCAAAACAATTCCATCTGAGTCTTGATCAGATAACAGCAAAGATATCTTTTACTTCTGAAAACACTAAAATAATGAATAAAAACTAGGGAAGCATTTACTTTAAATCAGGTAGAGGTGTTTCAAAATCATGAAATTCTTCAGGTAGTGTAATGGACTGATAAGTAGCCTCAAAGTTCTCTTCTGGAAGGTCAACAAGTCCTAAAAGAAACAGACAACATAACAAAACAAGTATCAATAAAATAGAAGTAATGTTCTCCCAAGTACGTATAAGAAGACTATAAACTTGTTGGGAAGGTCTGCTGCCATTCTAAATAATAGAAAGGTAAAGCTTAGGCACTTGTCAAGAGGACTCCGAAGTGGAATTAAAATCCTTAGTTTACATATACTTCAGAAGCCATATTTTTTTACAGAAGAGTCTGCTGCTACAGGACCTGAAATGCTGTAAATCCATTGGGTTTATGAACAGCTACTTTAAGTCCCTGAAAGATTCTCACAGGTGACATTTAGCCTAGAGTCTTTCACACCACTTCAAATGAATTATTGCATTTTCTTTTTCTCTACGGTGTCTGTATAATGCTATTCTCCAGCATCAAATAATTATGAAGTGAGACTGCAAATACTTGGTAATCAGAGAATCCTGGAACAATTCGGGTGAGAAGGGATTTCTGAAGGTCATCTAATCCAACCTGTTGCTCAAATCAGGGTTAATTTCTAAGTCAGATCACTTTTGACTATTTCTGCTGATGGAGATTCCACAGCATCCCTCCCTGGACAGCCTGTTTCAGCATTTTACCACTTCCACTGAGACTTCCACCACACACCCCCCTTATATCTATTTGGAGTCTCCCTTGCCACAGTTGTGATCGTTGTGTCTTGTTTTTGTGCCGTGCAGTCCTCTATAAGCTACTGTAGTATCTATTCAAAATATGTAGTACTGTGTACTTAAGTGTTTCTTCTAGAGACTTCCAAATGTTTACGAATATTAACTAACTAATCATGATCTTATCCTTGAGAATAACGTAGAGTAGATATTCACTGTTCTGCAAACAGACCAGGTCACAAAGCACATTAAGGCTGGCAATAGACGCTGGTGTCCTGTTCTTAGCCTTTTTTTAGACAACAGTGCCTCCCCATTTGGTGCCCAAGTACGACAAACGTACAGCCCGTTGGAAAAGGATCCAGGCATCTCTGCTCCCTTCTCGCTGGCTACATGGCTGGAGCTCAAAACACCGTCAGATCTGGCACTAACAAACTGTTAGACATGTTGTTGGTGTCATCAGAAATTAAAATTAATTATCTAGCAACAGAGGCTGAATTCAAGCTTCTTCTCATAAGACCACTTCAGATACTACTTCTTTTAAAGGAGTCAAAGGCCTGAAATGGCATTAAATTAAGCCAGACTACACGTCAGCAGTAGGCACCAATAAGTTCAATTTCCTTTGGAATCAATAACATGTATTTAACAGAAACATCCAAAATTAATTTTTAAAATGAGAGTTGTAAAGGACACGGATAGGAAAATGCAGAATTCTGTACATACCTGGGCGGAAGGCTGTCTTCATTTTTGTCAAAGCTTCACTACAGTCTGCCAAGAGGTACTTTGCTTTCCTGTGGTAAATCCGCACCACTCCTAGGAGTAAGTGTCCAGAGGTTCGCAGAGCTATTGTAAACTTTGATGATTTAAAAAAGTTGTTCAGGAGTTAGTATTTTTGGCAAAAACATTAAAATGAAAATATTACACAGCAGTAAGAGTTGTTCTAAAATACACCAGTACAGAGCTCTGTGAAATTCAGCAGGGCTTTGTACTGATATAGAGCATCGTGAACAGAAATGAATTTTCAGAGACATGAACTTCAAGTTGCTTCTGTTCCTAAACATTGCCATGCCGAAGTGTGAGTCCTGAACTCTTTACTTTACCTAAGCTCTTATTTTATCTAAAACACCTCAGCTGACTGCCAACGAACAGTGTAACACACCCTGAAACAGAAAGTAGCGCGCATATCCTAGTATTTGACGCTTTGGTTATTTGAGTAAGCAGACACCACACCTATGCCCTTATTTATGCAAATAAAGGTCATAACTATGCCTTCATTTACGCAAAGTCTTCGTGCACCAAGCACACTCAACGTGGTCACGCTGATGCTAGACAGGACAGCATGCAAGAGAAAGTAGAGGGTACTTAACTAGTACCTCTTGGAAAACACTACCAAATAATACCAAGATCATTTTAACATTATTAACCATAACCCATGCAAGACAGACAATTAAATTCGGGCTACCAAATATCAAGCAGGTATTTTCATGGAGAAAATTAAGAAATCTGCTTGCACCAGCTGAAAGCCTTGGATCTCCTGAGCCATCGATTAGTGACAGTGCAAAGCATCCCTCACTGTTCCCTTGGATGCGATTGCAACGGCGAGGCCAAGGACTGAATCACAGGTACTTGACTGCCTGCATCTGCGCTCGTTGGAGTCATACGTTATCTGTGATACAAAGAGGACTTCAGCTTCTGGGACTGTTCATACAGAGTTTCTCATAAGCACTATGTATGCTTAATTCTATATTTATTGGCTTATAATGGGGGACCTGGAAGAAGTCCACTGAAAGTGGAAGGATGGTTACAATATGTCAAAAGTTATTTATCATGAGATCAGCAAAAGTAATATCCTCAAATGGTCTGTGTACAATTTCACAGCCGTTTTCTTAGTCCCTTGACTTTGGGTAAGCAGCTGACTTTTCAATCTGTTTAAGACAATTTCCTCAAACACCAGCATTTCCCAAATTATGTTGAACAATACCCACAGCTGGTACTCAAAGTCTCCGAAGAAAGACCAGTGCTACCACTCCACACCGCACTGATGGGCTCCTGTTGCCTCACGAGCAGCTCAAACCCACGTACCGTGATCCCTTGGCCAGCGGTGCCCACAGAGCACTCCCTGGAGCTCTATCCGTGTGTAGAAAAATACATTTGAATATACTGTGGTAACATTTTCTTACACTGTACATAAATGTATGCCACAGATCTCCAGGAGTAAAATAGCAAGTAAAATATTTATATAACTGTCATTTAACGGGATGGAGCTTTTATCTGAGTGAGAACTGAATAAAATCAGAATAGAGGTTTACCTCACTCTGGTTTTGAAATAGCCACAAATTTGTCCTAACGTAAGTCTCCACGACGGAACAGTCCTGTTCCCTACGAAAGACGAACACCTCTACCCCAGAACGTACCAGAAGACACCTCATCATTTAATAGCGTACCTTTGGCGAGATGATCTTTTCAATGGTAGTCTCTAAATTGCACTCAAATATATGAGCTTTGGTGAGCTTCTTCTCCCAGTGGGCAGCAAGCCATATTTTGGCCAACGGCCCACGCTTGTTGATGAGCAAATGCATGTAGAACATGGCGCCTGGGCCGAGGCTCACAGGCCAGCCCTGCTGCCACCTCCCTGGGCTCTTCCCCTTCCAACGGGAGAGGGGTCCTGAGGCACGAAGCGGGAAGAGGGATTTAGAGGGACCTGAGGGGGTGGGGGGACCCAGCCAGGCGCTGAGGGGGATGAGAGGATTTAGCGGGACCCTGAGGGGACAGAGGACCCAGCTGGGCGCTGAGGGGACGGGGAGGGGGGGGATTTGGCGGGACCCTGAGGGGATGGGGGGATTTGGCGGGACCCTGAGG
>NW_009221960.1:0-302 GCF_000690835.1 Fulmarus glacialis
CCCGTGAGCATCCCCAAATCCTCCAGGCAAGCCTAAAAGCAGGCAGCCGTAGTTTTCAGCCCCAAAATCACCCCGTGATGGTTTTGGCAGCATCCAGCCGGGCTGGTCCCGCTGAGCGGGGCCAGGCGGGTGCCCAGGGTGGGAGCTGGTGGAGAGCAGGGGGTCGGGGACGAGGAGGGGGGGTTTTATGCCGAATCGCCCGCTGCCGCTATTCGCTTCTTCTCGGCAGAGCTCATCAAAACGCACCGCGCTCGAGCGGCCGGCACAAATCCCCCGTGCCGGGATGGAGCCACGGCTGGTGC
>NW_009221960.1:606-914 GCF_000690835.1 Fulmarus glacialis
CAAAAGTGCTCGGTTTAAGGGAATTTGGGGGTTTGGCATCCTTCAGGGCAGCCGGCGGAGGTGCAAACCCCGAAATCTCTGTCTCTGCAGAGCAAATCGTGGAGAAGGACGAGGGGCCGTATTACACCCACCTGGGCTCGGGGCCCACCGTGGCGTCCATCAGGGAGCTCATGGAGGAGCGGTAGGGGCCCGTGGGGGGCCGTGAGGGTGAGGGGGCTGTGTGAGGGTGAGTGGGGGCCTGTGAGGGCGAGTGGGGGCCCGTGGGGTGCTGTGAGGGCAAGTGGGGGCCCATGAGGGTGAGTGGGGGC
>NW_009221960.1:1316-1613 GCF_000690835.1 Fulmarus glacialis
GGCAAAGGGGGGACCATGGGGGTGAGGGGGGTCCCGTGAGGGTGAGTGGGGGCCTGTGAGGGCGAGTGGGGGCCCGTGACAGTGAGTGTGGGTCAATGAGGGTGAGTGGGGTCCTGTGAGGGCTAGTGGGGGTGCATGAGGGGCCCATAAGGGTGAGCGGGGTCCTGTGGGGGTGAGTGGGGGCCCATGAGGGCGCCCATGAGGGCGAGTGGGATCCTGTGAGAGCGAGCGCCAGCCTGTGAGGGAGAACCGGGGCTAGTGAGGGGTCCCGTGAGGGCGAGTGGGGGCTCGTGAGAG
>NW_009221960.1:1737-2648 GCF_000690835.1 Fulmarus glacialis
GGGGACTCGGAGGGCAAGTAGGGTCCCGTGAGGGCAAGTAGGGTCCCGTGAGGGCAAGTGGGGGCTCGTGAGAGTGAGTGGGGGCCGGTGAGGGTGAATGGGGTCCTATGAGGGCAAAGGGGGTCCCGTGAGGGCTAGTGGGGATGCATGAGGGGCCCGTAAGGGTGACTAGGGTCCCATGAGGGCTTGCGGGGGCTTGTGGCTGAGTGGGGTCTCGTGAGAGCGAGTGGGAGCCCGTGAGGGAGAACTGGGGCTTGTGAGGGGTCTTGTGAGGGTGAGTTGGGGCTCGTGAGAGTGAGTGGGGTCCTGCGAGGGCGAGTGGGGGCCTATGAGGGATCCCATGAGGGCGAGTAGGGGCCCATGGGGTCCTGTGAGGGCAAGTGGGGGCATCATAAGGGCAAGTAGTGTCCCGTGAGGGTGAGTGGGGGCTTGCGAGGGGGAGTGAGGACCATCAGGAGTCCCGTGAGGGTAAGTGGGGGCCTGTGAAGGTGAGCAGGGGCTTGTGAACGCAAGCGGGGGCCTGTGGGGTCCTGTGAGGGTGAGCAGAAGCCCGTGAAGGCAAGTGGGGCCCCATGGGGGCAAGTGGGGGCTTGTGAAGGTGAGTGGGGTCCTGTGAGGGCGAGTGGGCGCCTGTGGGGTCTTGTGAAGGTGAGTGGGACCCTGTGAAGGTGGATGGGGTCCCATGAGGGCGAATGGTGTTCCATGAGGACGGGTGGGGGCTCACGAGGGCGAGTGGGGTCCTGTGAGGGTGAGTGGGGTCTCCTGAGGGTGAGTGGAGGCCCGTGAGGGCGAGTTGGGGCTCATGAGGGGTCCAGTGAGGGCGAGTGGGGTCCCGTGAGGCGAGTGGGGGCCCGTGAGGGGCCCATGAGGGTGAGCGGGGGACTCGTGAGCGTGGGGGGTGGCGAGTGGGG
>NW_009221961.1:0-683 GCF_000690835.1 Fulmarus glacialis
GGCTGCCGTTCCCTGGGCCTCCGCCACCGCCCGCCGGGCTGCCAAGACAGCATGAGCTGGGGTATCTCCACCACCCGCCATCTCCTTGTAAGCCTTAGGCAGCTGGTAGTCTCATAAGGAGAAGGAAAATTACGTTTAAAAGGGAAATGAGATGACAATCTCTCTACTGGAACGTGACCGGCACACACGAGCAGGGTGTGACAGGCTGAGGAAGGAACGGCCGGCCTCCATGCTGGGCGGCCTGGGCTCCACCAAGAAGCGGCCCGAGCCCCCTCTGTGGTTCGTGGGGTCACGGCCCGCTTTCGAGCGAGGGTGGTCTCAACAACTGGACAGAGCTGAAAGCCAGAGAAGATAATTTCCCCAGCTCACCAGGAACATCTAATTTACTTTCTTTCCCCTACGCAAACCAGTATTCACACCAATTCAGAGCGACCATCATCATTACCAATCACCGTAATGATTACCTTAGCCAAAAATAACATCTTTTCAATATTAACTAGAGTCAGAAACCAAATCAGACCATGCAAGACACCAAGAACAAGCTACCTCTTGCTTTCCAGATTGACTCCACCATCACAAGTCCATTCGCTGAACAGAGATCTAGCAAAATGTGGCTGAAAAAGCAAGGTTTTGGGAGATGACTCACCACATCAGAATCCATAAAGAAAGTGGAAAATAGGGAA
>NW_009221961.1:711-4524 GCF_000690835.1 Fulmarus glacialis
TCACTGAAGCTTTTAGCAACTGCTGATATTGTAAACCATAATAAAAGGGTCCGGCTGTCCTGTCACCAGAACATCCTAACAGAGCTCCATATGTTGCACATACATACACTTTGTACACTAACATTTCTTTGGGTGAAGTTAATTTCCATCATATATTTAGAAAAGATTGCATGACGGTCAATGAAAGAAGCAATCTATAAGTCTGTGACTGCACTAAAGATATCAATACATTTTAGAGACTGTAAAAACAGCATTAGTCTTCAGAGACAATAGTGTCATTCAGAGCCAGATTTCTTACTCAGTCCTGATGCTTCTTTTTTAATCTATTTTTATTATAGACTTTTTACTCTTACATTATGGAGAAATAGATTTTTTTTTTCTCTGTTTTAGTGGAAAGGACTTAAAATGTGTTTGTAGAGCAAACACAAGAACACATAAATCTGTCTTTGCTCATGCGAATAACCAGCTATGCAGTCCTTTTGACTGTATGTATAGACCATATGATGCAGTATTAGCACAAAGAGCCTTGACTATTTAATGTTTCTAATTACTATATTAAGTGTCTCCTTATAAAGTACCCGTTCTGCATTATTGGCTCTATTGGCTTTGAAATTCTTTTACATGAAGCTGCTGGGCTTGCAGAGTCGCCCTGTCTGGCACCAGGAGCATGTCTCAGATTAGAAACAGCCCCTCTGCTTCTGCCCCTGGAATGAGGGTGAGAGATTTGTGGTAGAAGAGAAGAAGGAGGAGACACTGCTCACTAAGCCACGGTCCAGGGAGAGGAGGGGGCAAGGGCTGGAGGTGGTTTTTTAACATCTGATTCTACCAGTCCAGGTTGATGTCCCTTCAGCACAACCCCAGCTGGCACCTAAAGAGCTATGACATGGAGATTTGGTTTAAAACCAGGAGAGTCAAGCATCCTGTGAGTGTTTCAAGCCCTTACCTTCCTTAAAAGTGGAGTCAAAATCCCGTTGCAGAGAGCTTGGCCGCCAGGTGCACACACAAGTATTTTTGGATGCCCCCTTGTCTCTCATATTACAAGGCTTTTGTCCGAGACCTTAGCAGAGGAAATATTAAAACTATCTAAGAGTACTTACATAGTGCAGTATAGTATTTCCCATAAAACAATGCATTGAGTCAGAACGGAGGAGGCAGGGATATGTCTGGATAACAGAACTCTTTCTGACTTCAGTGGAGCTCGGGTTTCTCCCTGAAATTGTAGCTAAAAAGTACATGTGTAAAAAGACCTCGTACACGAATAAATTCTAAATTTAGCTGTGTGTCTGTGCTCTTCCTTTGTTTTTTATGAATGAAAAAATAATCACACCAGATCCTAGAAGAGCAAGAATGGAAGCCAAAAACCAAGGCATGCCAACATCCTCTCTGTGCTGTTCAAAGATTCAGCCAGAAGTCTGACCAGTGTCTTTACACCTACCATAGCTAGAAGATCATGCTACGCTACAGAAGTGGTGTCTGCTGAAGTATCATCTAATTATTAGTCTTCCTTCAGTGTGTGCGCAGATGGATCTTACAAGCTGAGGATTTGGTGCACCAAAGGAAATACAAACTCCATTGTCGATGATGGGCAGAAGCAGGGGGACTTCTGAAGTGAGGGAGAGGGTGCGTACAGGACTCGGATGAGTCTCCTGCACTGGCACCTGTGGGCTCAGCACCGGTGTTACTCAGTCACTGTTCGGTACCCAGCTGATAGCAAAATTCCTGAGCATTTGTCAGGAAGCCATCCTGAATCAGAACTCCTGAGCATTAGAGAAACATGGTCCACCACCAGAAAAAGGTGTGACTAAAATGCAAGAATGGCCAAACACAGGGAAAAGGCTACGCGGCCGGATATACACACCTCACTATGAGCAGACTTGGGTACAATTTCCTCTTCAAATGATACACTGCGCACAGCAGCAAGAGAAAGCTACACCAGGTTACTGCACATCCATCGCGTAGTGCCACAGCCCACACAGCCCACTGCTCCACACGCTGGCGCTGCTCCTCTGCTCGGCATCTGCTCTCTGGACTGCGAGTAAATTTGTCCAGCTGCCAGCTCAGGCCAAGCTCAGGTGTCTCTGTACAGGGCTGCCCTGCACAGGCTAAACAAACCCAGTTGTGAAACACTGAGGTGTCAACTACATAAAGTTTTGTCCTCTGACAAAACCCAGAGACCTTGGCTGCAAACAAACTCCTGCTCTGAATATTTCCCAAGCAGTCAGACCTGCACCAGGGTCCTCCTGGAACGGGCAAAAGGCCCTTTGCACTTACACCGGTTTGGGAGCTCAGTTGTGCGAGGTCCCGAGCCACCCTGACGCTGGTGCGTAGCCGAGCTGAGCAGACTGGGGAGGCTGCAGGCAGCAGTCAGTGTTATTCAAGATTGCACCCCTTGAGGACACCAAAGTGCAACCAAGAGAAATGAAAGGATGGGGTTTATTTGTTAAATTCTGCTGCAGATAAGTTAGACGAGAGTTAACGTGAGGTAAACACACAGCGTGCAGATGGAGAAGGTCTCTCATACAGAGCGGTAGCTCCAGCTGACTTTATGCCAGGTTTGGGAAACTAAAGCTGGATTCGACGGGAGCGTCGGGAAGACGAGCCCAGGGAGGAATCCGACGGCTCGTGTTCCTGTTTAATGTAATTATGGTACAGCCGAGGCTGGTCTGGCAGCGCTCTGAACCGTGCCCAGCTGCACGTTCACAAGGTCATTTAAACTTCTGCAAACATAGAAATAACTAGTAATTGCCTGGCTAGTTTATTTAAAACTGTCTAAGTGCACCCATACAGAATTAGAGGTGTCTGACTATAGGGAAGGGAAAAGACACATATTCTCCCTTTCTTATGTTATTTGCCCAATATGTCCAGTTATGACACTGCCCATATTTTATTTATATTTTCCGAATTGTCCAGGGATGCCCAAAAGAACCAGGGGATGCAGGGATGCAAATTGTAGCCCTCACTAAGCACTGGAGGGGCTTGCTTTTATAAGTGATGTTCTGATATTCTGCTCCGAAATCTGTCCGTGGTCACTTAAGGCAGGCAGCTCTGTGAAAGCACTGAGCGACTGCAGCCCCCGTCGTTTACATGCATAGGACGCACTGTCCAGGCTGAAACATTTTTTAAATCATATCCACATTTCATGCTTTTTAATCAAAGTTTGGCCCCCTCCTCAGCAAATGAGTAAGCTCTTTTGTAAACTTGGCTGGCAGGAATGATGAATCACCCTGCGTTCCCTGTTTGAACTAAGAGGAAAGTCGTCGGAGCCCAAGGGAAGATGGCTCAGCAAGGCTCAGCAGCAGCCCCAGCTGTGGCAGAAAGACACATTCCTATCTCGCCGTGTCACCGCACCCTGGGGTGTAAGCGATGTGGAATGTACCTGGGTGGCTGGCAAGCACACAGCTGCTGAGCGTTGCCCGTCTGACCTCTATGATCACCGCATAGCAGTAATTTTCACTGTTATCAACTGACAGAAACAAAGGCTTTGAAGTAACGCAGCCAGACCACCTCGGCTGAAGCTCAGAAAGCAACCTGCAAGGGGTTTAGCCTTGCAACACGTTTAACATAGAGGTTTGTGGACATTTTGACACATTTTGACGCTCCCAAGAGCGAGCATGGAAGACGACTGGGCTCATCCCGCACAGCGCCGTGCAGACCTTCCTCCCTGCATGCCCTGGATTTTAACACAGATTTTGTACAAGACTGAGTGGCCAATGTAAAGCAGGCTCTATGAGTCATTCTTTCGCAGACTCCAGCATAAATCAAATCCAGAAATAGGAAGGGCCAGCCGGTCACATTATTCCTTTTAGGTTTAGG
>NW_009221961.1:4555-7678 GCF_000690835.1 Fulmarus glacialis
AAGATGTAGTTAAGAAATGTGGGTAAAAGACATTACAAAACCATGAAAAAACCCCCAAAAATCTCAACCCGTATTTTATTTAGGCTACTAATTAGTAGATGAAAAGCCAGACCTTAAAAAAACACATATTGAACCAGGCTGAAGTCAGATCAGTATGAAACCTTTCTCTCCAGAGAGAGGATAATTTGCAGTCACTGTGCTTTAGGTGGCTATCATCTTCCGCGCAGAGCTCCTTCTATGTGTGTGGGTTTTCTACATGGAACTGAGATATCCATCTCCAGAAGAGATTCCATAAATGAGGAAAGGGTCACCGCATCTCGGGTTTTTGTACTAGAGAGAGCAGCCCAGCCAAACACTGCTAGCAGGCTCTGGGGTTTCACTGCTGACTATCAGCTCCATGTTGTTACTCATTCTGCATCAGCCTGTGCTGGCTTGTCACATCCCTTCTTCGCACACAACATATTTTACAGACACCTTAGAAGGGAAACTCAGATGATGAGAAATGCTGATGCAGAGGACTCATTAGCTTTGTGCGAGCTCTGAGAATTTAAATCTCAGATCTCACAATTAAATCTTAGGGAGGATGACAGCATCCTTCCTAAATTTTCCTAAATATTCCCCCACGACCTCCAGGCCTGTCAGCAATGAGCAAGCAAAGGGAACGTATCCTTCCTCCATCTGCAGAGCACTTAGTCCTTCAGCTTCTCATCATTCTCACACATGACATCCCTTCATTTGTGTTGCCTATCATTCGTGGCTCATGCGCAGCCTCCCAGGCCAGAAGGTGCTAGGGTCAGTCTTCTTCCCAGAGGTCTCTCCTCTTCTGTCCGATCAGGAGCTGCTCCTGCAAAGGATCTTTTCTGAATTCCCATTTCAGTGTTGAAGCAGGGCAACGCTGACATTGTGAGTCCTGATCCTTCCTCTGAGCAGCAACATCTGCACAGCAAAATGCAGCGGTGGAATTGTTAACTTCTGGAGTTCCAGAAATCCTTTCTGGCACATCACTCGATTTTAAAAATATTTGGCTGACTTGAACAGTAGATCTTTATTTCTTCCCAGGCAGAAGAAGCAGTACAGTGTGTGCACTGTAAACTCAGCATAAGTAAACAGCGAGTGCCTGAGCATGGACATTCATGTAGAGGTATTAAATAAGGCAGTGAATTCCTTTCACTTCAGCTGCTGGAGGGGGAAAGCACATCTTCTACATATACCCATGCTCCAATTGCATATGTAAATTCACACCGTGCACTTGCTCGGGTTATTTCAGAGCAAATACTTTTCCTTGCTCTGCCTGTGATAGGACACACAAGGCAGTTCATTTCTGGCGTGATCCAGGGCAAGTGTAGGAGTCAGAGCCTTCTCCCATAATGGCTGGTTATACAGTAAATAGCGTGTGGTGGAAGCACCATTCAGCTCCTCATTTTCTAAGCATATTTGAATAAACCAAAAAGCTTAAATCAGGGTGGGGTGTGTTCTTCCCTTACATTATAAAATCATCAACAAAAAGAGAAAGAAAGAAGTAAACAAGCAAGGGATTTAAACTGCAACTGCAAGAAATGTAATTCCATATCTGTAAAGAGTATATACATTTAACAGTTTCTGATATTTGAGGGTTCTTTATAGGCATTTTCATAACTCTGGGTATAATTGCGATGATATAACTGCGTGTTTTTATTTCCTAGTCTGCTCTTTGTTATATATGTCTTTACTTCAGCTCTATTTAGCAATTACTGAGCTAGTTAATGAAGATTTAAAGCTCCATGGTTAATGCAGAAAAATAATGTTTGGAAAATGTGTATTAATACAACCAAGAGGCTAAGTAACAATATCTGCTGTAAACATAAAAAACGTCCCTTGGCTTTTTCGCTTTCTCTAGAGCTGGATGGAAATTCAAAAGAAAATGAAATTATATTTTCTCATTTCTAATTCAAGAAACACATTAAAATACCATAAAATAAATCTTCATTCACCTTTCCAGTCTACTGAATCTGGCTTATATTGCATGTATGGGTGTGACAGAGAACTTATCACGAGGAAAATAATTTTGGCCCTACAGACAAAACTTCAGCTAGTATAAATTGTAAAACCCTACTAATTTCAGGAGAATTGCTCTTCTTTAACTAGCAAAGTTTCAACCCCCAAGAGATGAAGCTATTTTTAATTAGCTGTGGATCAGACCCTGGTATTGTGGCCTAACATGCTGTCCCTGTAATGATTTTGAGCAGCCAAAAATTAAATGAATCACCCTGGGCAAAACTAGTATTTGTGTTAGGTTTTCTTTCAGGAAGCAGCTTGTGGCACAGCTTTTGCAACTGTGGTTTTGCACTCCAGTGCGCACACAGCGGATGGGCGGCCAGCAGTGAAGGGCAGCCCAGGGAACATGGCCACGGCTGCCCAGCTCCCGGCAGGGCCTTGCGTTCCGGGATCTGCTCTTTCCACATCGCTTTCAGGGATCGTTTTGCTGCTGGAAATTAGAGGACACTCTTGGGCTATTGAAGAGTTCCCTTAGAGCCATTTGGCTGGGCAAAGCGACTTTTCATGCCTCACTGTGGCAGTATTACCTGTTTATTTCACGGGAGCCATCTCAAGGCAATGCTGTGGTTTCTAACACGAGCTCAGCGTAGCGTTGGCCCCGCGCTGGCCCCGCGGGACCCCTGGGAAATGTCCTTAAAATGTCACTGCTCGCCAAGGGCTCCAGCTGCATTTCCTCCTGTAAAGGAAGGTGTTACAGCTGTTCTCCCCCCAGGCCCTGGCTGCTGGCCAAGGCAGCCTACCAACCCTCTCCTACGAGGGCAAAACACCTTTTTTTTTCACGATGCAGAATTAAATGCGGTTCCTAATACTTTATTAGCTCCTCATTAGTTGTACCTCACTGCGCTGCATCTCAGTAAAAGCTGGCACTAATCTTCACCCCCAGGGCCACAAGCACCTCAGCTTTACATTCTTCTGGGGACCCATTAGCTCTCACCGTAGCCAGGGTTACCGAAAAACATATCCATGCTGCTACAGGACACTACATGTGCCAGAGAACCACCCTACCTCCTGCTGGTCCCAGTTGCCCTCCCTTTCCCCTCCAGCAGGCCACGTTCTCTGACTAATTCACTAAATTCCGAGTAAGGTTTG
>NW_009221962.1:0-3653 GCF_000690835.1 Fulmarus glacialis
GGTGGGGTGCCCCGCCGGGGCTGGCCGCGCTCGTAAAGCCCGACCCACCCGGAAGAGGCGCCCGGCCGCGGGACCGAGCTGCTACCGGCCTCGGTCATTTCTCTTCTCTCCGCAGCAACCGGAGCCCCGAGGGAGACCGGGAAGAGGCCAGAGGCAGCCCGGCACAGCCCTAACTACACACAGAAGGAGCATAACCCCTCTGCAGAGAGGGAAAACTCTGCGTGTGGTGAGGAAAGACATGCATCCTCTTCCTAGAATATTGTAAAAATCTGCAAAATAATAGAAGAATATTTTGAGAAGCGCATGAAGTTACTTGACAGTATTTGAGAGTCCTCTCTCGAAAGGGGCAGCTTGCTAAGCCGTTCAGTACCTGGTGTTGGCTCAGACAATTCAGCGCATTTTAAAGGACAAACCACAGAACAAGAAAGAAATGCAGACCGAGGGTGCCCCGGCCTCTGGGATGTGTCTGGGTGAGAAAACAGCGTTTATTCCCAGCAGGCAGGGAAAAGCGTTTGTCAGATAATGGGTTTGCACAGCTGCTCCAGCAGAGAGCTGGGAGCCCTTTCCCCCCCACGTCTGTGCTGGGGTCTTCTTACTGCCGGTGGCTGCCAGGGCTGACCTAGGCAAAAGGCACATTAGCCAATGCCAACTACTAGTGAAAACAACTGGAGGTGGAAGCGTTTGAAACATCTTTTTTATGGGATGAGGAGTGAGTAATTTTTTTTTCTTAAAAGGTTAGAGCCAATGGCTGTAACATGCTCTTGTCTACATGACAGCAAGAGCCATCCTTCAATCCTGTATCGTTAAGAATAGTTTCCAACGAATTAGTCTGTATGTAGCATCGATGGGCTCTTAGGCACTTTCTTAGTCATATTATCAAAGCATTATCCAGATCCCATGACAAATTAAAGTCCCAGGTATAGACACACCAGATTTACAATTATACTAGCACAAGGCAGAAACTGTTCCCCTTATGAAGTTAGTCTTTCACCTCCCAGAACAATTAGCATTTGCAACTTAGACAAGTTTAATAGATTTAGCAAGTGTCAATATTGAAAGTCCTGAGGAAAGGTGAGGTAAAGACTGTTAAAGAAACCTATGCCTGTGCCTCCATGGCTATTTGCGTGTGCTAATAGTTAACTGTCCAGCTCCTATCACACAGCTATCTACTGATCATCATAACTGTTTCCTCTTAGTAGGCTGCTCAGCAGAGAGGCTTAAGAACAGTTGCCATAAATTAATGCACCCTTTGCCCTAGCTGCAATAAGAGGATGTTTATATTTGAACTGCCAAGGTCCTCCTCTTTCTTGAGGGAGTAAAAAAATTCCATTAAAGCTGTTGTTCTAGCCCTATGGGTAGGATTTTCCTTAAAAAGGCAGCAAACTGATAAAGCATGCACCAACAGTACATGATTATTCCACAGCTGGTGAAGGTCTTCCACATTCACAGAACAACCATCTTCCAAAAAAGTAAACATGCAACAGATACCTATTTCTATATTAGTGTGCCAGATGCAAAACTTACTAACATCCTGTAACCAAAGAAAAGGGTGACTGCAGGATGTCACTGATTTTGAAATGAGGGTGCACTTCTAAAACAGAAAGAGTTGAGCGTATTTTATACGCTCTTTTGTCCACTGGCTCCTTCTAGTGGCCTCCCCCGGGCGCTACAATTACCTAATTACCTAAACCCTTCCTTACCTACTTCATGCTCTCAACGAACTTCACTTAGCCATGTGTCCAGACACCAAAACAGCAGACAAACTTGTCTGAGCAGCAGCAAAAGCTTTCTGTAAGATACATACAGAAAGACAGACCTCAGCCTTTTAGATATTTCCAGTGAAGTTTCTTTGTCTCTAACTTTTCAGGCTTCTTGTATGACAGAGAAAACTTTTCTGCAGAACATGGTGAGATTCTATGGAGGACAAGTACAAGATGCCTAATGCAAGAAAATGGTGCTGGGAGAGTTGTTACTCATGGCGCTTGCTGGCAGTGTTTTACATGGCCTCTCCTAGTGTGATGCAATTAAGTCTCCGATTCAGAATGCCAAATTGAGATAACATACAGAACATGATAGCTTCTGTTCTCCTGCAACAACTTTAGGATTTTCTTCTACACATTGTGCTCTGCAGGATACACAAACATAAAAAAAATGATTGCTCACACTCCCTGAAATTGTTGTTCTCCTACAAAGCTATGAGAGAATTTTACAGGTGCTCCTATACAGCTGAACTCTCCTTCTAAGTGCCTCCAACATGAATCATTTTTGTTTGTTTGTTTTTTTAAAACTTGAGATCTTTAGGCAATTATTCCAAGCAGGTTCCAAAGTCTTTTCTACCTGGCATGTTAAGGTAAGAGCAATATACCTTAGAAATAACAATTGACACATCTTATACTTTAAAGGAAATGCTTTCTGAACTTGCCCTTTCCTCTGCCAACACGCAGCTCTCTCCCTGTCTGGTAGCAGCGGTAGTAGTTTGGAATGGTGAACTAAAGACTACAACTAAATGTATGCAATGAATTGAAAATAGAAGGAGTTAATTGTTGGTAGCTTGACAGTCTGACTAAGCCTGTGCAGAACCACAGTGCTTCACTGTTCATCCTCAATATGCCTATTCATGTTTGATTTCCATCAAAAGCATTCATCTTAACTATCCACTCTCCCCTACTGATTGCATTCCAAACCAAGACTTATTTGCTACTCTTTGCTGCATGGTTTTGTATATTGCATTGGTTTGTACTGCTCAAGAACTGAAAATACTATAAAAAAAGATAAACAGTTTTAGTAAACACACACCACTTAAGTAGCTGAGGACAGCTCACCCACAAGCTGGTGATATGCAAGGACTCATTTTTTTTGTCGCATTTAAAATACTAAGATCCAACTGAACTGATCCTTTTACAGACTAACGCCATGCATAAAATGCAGTGCTGTAGGTAAATGGCATACCTGAAGATTTCTCAGCATCCTCCGTACATTGAATACACGTACCACTAATGGCGCAGAAAATATTTCCGCATTATAAAATAAGTTACAGCATACCTTACGTTTTATTAGCACAAGAGCGTAATTATCTACATAAGCTATTCACTGTCAGCTGTGTTAGCTGCCACCTTCTCAAAAGAAGTGGCTGACAGAGGGACACACTTGTTTTAATTACTGCATTTAATTTTTATCTTACCTAAGCAACAGAGATGGGTGTCCATTTACAACCCAAGCACTCTGCAGTATATTAAAATAAATTCATAATATACCCTCTTGCCTTAAGATAAGGGTGAAAGATCTTACCATATTTGTCAAGATGTATGTTGGATTTCAAGGTTCATCTGGTCTATCTAGTTTCTGAAGTGTGCCTGTAGACTCCACCCTTTTGAGATCAACACAGGTAAACTGAAATATTAAAAGCAGAAATGCTATAGGAAATTAAGATCAGATTGTAGCTGAGTTGGAGCAATACATTCTGTCAGATACAGCTATCTGTGTCTGTTTTATTTTAAATTCAGTACCAGCACAGAATTCTATCTAGTATGTATTAGAAACTACCTCCATATCAAAAGAACTGCTTCATTGGCAGCCTGATATGAAGATTATCTTCAGTATATGAGACAGCTTGGTATCTGCATACCTGTATGTTTTCAGTCACTTCATTCTTT